>NC_061112.1:114414710-114419922 GCF_002878395.1 Capsicum annuum | reverse complement strand
ATTCTTCTAGTATTGAAATGTGGACTGAATAAAATCCTAATTTTTGGCATTTCTTCTTCTTGTTGTAGTACTATTGATTCGAATTTGTTGGTGATTTTTGTTCACAGTTGATGTTCTTAGTGGAGACCCTTTCTTGGTGTGTGTGTGTCTGTATGATGTGTTGGTGTTGCTAGGTTGATTTGTTGTTTGTCTTGGTAAAAATGGTGTTGCAACAGATGAAATATTTGATGCAACATACGAAGACATCTGATGCAACAAATAAAAATATCTGATGCACCAGATTAAAATCTGATGCAACAGATGAACAATCTAACAGATCATTCATCTGTTGCGACAGACGACTCTTCTATTTGGAAGAAATCTAAATAATATTGATTCAACAGATAACTTATTTTGCAACAGATGAGTGATATGTTTAAACAGATCAGTAATCTATTCTTATTGTTTCCAACGATTTACTCATCCGTTGCAATAGGTCAGTTATATGTTGCAACAAATAACATACCTGGTGTAACAGATTAGTGATCTATTTTTATGGTTTCCAATGGATTAATCATCCGTTGCAACATGTTGGTTATATATTGCAATAGATAACTACCTGGTACAACAGATTAGTGATCTATTTTTATTATTTCCAATGATTTATTCATCCGTTGCAACAGGTCGGTTATATGTTGCAACAGATAACATACTTGGTGCAATAGATGTGTGATCTATTTTTACTGGTTCCAACGGATTACTCATCCATTGCAATAGGTTGGTTATATGTTGCAACAGATAAACTACCAGGTGCAACAGATTAGTAATCTGTTTTTACTATTTCTAACTGATTACTCATCCTTATAATAAGATGGTTATATGTTGCAATAGATAAACTACTTGGTGCAACAGATTAGATATCTATTTTTATTGTTTCCAATGATTTATCATCCGTTGCAACAGATCGGTTATATGTTGCAACAGATAACATACTTGGTTAGATGTGTGGTCTATTGGAACTTTTATTTTACCTTACCGTTGTGCATGTTAGATATACTATTATCCTTTTTAATGATGCATTAATCAATTATAATCTATTTTATGTTCCTGTTAATTTAAGATAATATGGCTCCCTAAAGAAAAGAAACCGAATCAAGTCCAAGTAAAGGAATAAGTGTAGCAGGTCGGCTACATCTACCACTCTATGAGCTTGTTTTACAAGCGTTATCTCAATTAGGAGCAGAAGATAATGAATACGGGGAGGAGGAATGTCTCAAAAGAGATAATCAAAATTCTAACCCTTCCGTTGAAGAGTTGGTCAAAACCTTCAGCATTGATCGTTATCTTGTGAGAATACAGTGCGATGGTGCCACAGATTTAATGGGTGATTTCGTGGTTAAGTCAGCCATAGGAAAATCTTTCGACGCCTTCATAAAAATACTTTGAGAACAAAAATTGGATGCTTATTTCAGGGAAAGATTCTTTGGGAAATACCTTGATTTGCCGGAGGACAACAATGCTCGTTTTCAGATAAAAATGGTATACGATCTTCTTAAGCATAAGTTTATGTATGAAAATAAAGACAAGATGGATGAGGTGTGGATAAATTACTGTGGCATGCCTGTTTGTTTTGGTTGGAAGGAGTTTGTCATAGTTACCGAAATAAAATATTATCCTCCTTCTCCTTCTCAAGTTATATCTACTCTGACCCAAAAAAATACTCTGCACACCCAAAAAAGGCAAAGTAAAGTCAAGTGATCGTGATGATCTGGTGTCGATTGTTGGTCCAAGCTTCAAAAATAAAAATTTGATAGAAGCGTTGAAAGGTAAAGGACTCTCAAAGAAGCACAGGCAATCATTGTGCTTGGTTTGGTTTGTACATAATATTCTTTGGGCGATAGACGTTAACAACAACATAAGCATTGGTTTAATAAAGCTCTCTGAGGATCTTGAGGCATTTAATAGCTATCCTTGGGTTTATGAAAGCCTCAAAATGACTGTCCAATATTTATTGACTCCATTAACGCCAAAGACAGTCAACTTATATGTCTTTCCATGGGCCTTCATGGTAAATATTTCTTTTATCATGGTATGATTTATTATTTTTTTTATTCAATAATGCTTTTAATTTATTGGTGTTATGTTATAGGCTTGGGCATTTGAAGCCATTCCTTATTTTAGACAACAAGTGAACTACCTGGAAGAAGTTTTCTATCCAAGAATCCTGAGATGTTTGACGGCCAAAACTGATATAAATGCAAAATTTCTTGATATTTTCAACACCCCCCAAGGAAGCAGTAAGTCCAATTCTAATCAAATTTTTATTTTAGTTAATGATTATTTTAAATGATTTCATCATCATTCTAATATATGTACCAATTTATTTTAGATTATCCATCCATGGCTTGTTTTGACCAACCGAGAGTTGAAGATGTCATTTTTCTTACTTTACGGTCTGTACAAACTTTAACGGACCCTAAGATCGTTGATGGAATAAAAATGGAATTGTTTGGAGCAACAACCATCACAAGATAAATTATTTTGGAAGGTGGGCTTGTTGCTATTGGCGATGGTAGTGGTAGTGGTAGTGGTGTTGCTGTTGGGGATAATGATGCTCTTCTTACCATTTTTGAAACAACAAGCCACTATGATTATGATCATACTGGTTGTACAGATTTTTCTCCAGATTTTTCCACATCTAGCAAATGTTCGGCATGCAAATGTCAAGTCTGCAAGGCAAAACACAATGGAGTGATTAATACTATTAATGCACTAATTGCTTTTGTAAAGGAAATGACATCTAAGAGGGGTGTTATTCCATCAAATAAAATTTCATATCCATACACTCCACTAGAGATCAAGGCGGCTAAGAGGAGAAGGAAAGATACTTCTAAGGCATCATCAAACATCGAAAAAAGCAAAATTGCAATGCCTCTGTCTTTGTCTTGCACCGATGTTCAGTGTGCAAGGGCCAGAAAAGAGAAACATGAGCCGAAGAAGGTGAATGTACATCACCTATTCCAATAAACAAACAAGCACATAACTGTTTCAACAGATGATGCATTTGCTGAAAATTATCAAACAGATATATACATTTGTTGCAACTGTTGTCTAACCTGTTGCATCAGATGCATTATCAGTTGCAACAGATGAGTCTTATATTACAACAGATGGGTCATCTGTTTGAAATTATTGTATTGCTCTGATTTACCTATTTGAATTCATCCCAAGAGATGATCTATCTGTTGCAACATAAAACTCTTCTGTTGCAATAGATGGACAATCTATTGTATATCTGTAATTAGCATTGACAATTTTGGCTTTTTAGGTGGATGTCACAGTAGAAGCCACTGCTAAAAAACATAATATCACAGTTGATAATCCATAAACTGCTTCCAAATAAGAAGAAAAAGTACAGCCTGTCAGTTTAGGAGAACAAAAGAATTACCCATTTGAAGGGTTCAACATCTCGGATGAGGCTCCAAAAAAACTAACACAGTTGATCAACGACTATTCAGAATGGATTGCCGATGGACTGTTGAAGCATCATGCCGGTAGGTACATAAATTGATTTTTAAAGATATTGATTTATACTATTCTTGTTGTAAGAACATGACATTAACACATATAAATCATCATGTAGAAAACAAAATGGCGAACGCTACAAAGTTAAATCGAGTCTTGGTTTTGATATGTTCGACTTTGTTGTTGCACATCCCGAAATAAAGAATTAGTTCTATTCGATATCACAGCCCCAAACTTGCTAGAATGATGAGGTTTAAATGCCATACATATTACTATTAATTAATACTTTATTTAATTACATCTGCGTATTAATTTTTTTGTCACGTAATCCAAAATATTTGATAATATGTGCAGGACATCGATGTCATTTTTTACTACCTCTGAAAGAAGGCCAAGTTGCAAACACAAGAACAATACAGATACACGATAGACAATTGTTTGTACAAAGTTTACATCAATAATTCCTACGATAGGTATTGTTAACAACAACTGGAAGTTTCCCGAAATGAGAAACGCTTAATAAACATCATTAAAGGTTTTAGCATTTCGGTTGGCTTACCTTGGCATTTGGTCGATGAAGTGTACATTCCAATCAATTGTGGTAATGAATTTCATTGGGTGTTGGCTATCATCATTCTAAAAGAGAAGCGCATCCGAGTTTATGAGTCGATGTTGCGAAGGATACATTGTGGGCCTTCGTTTGAGATACAAAATATGGTCAAAATATTGTCTACTTACCATGATATGAGAGCTTTTTGGACCAAAAGGTTCATACTGATTGGTCGAAGATTAAAGCATACCGGGTTAAAATGGGTAATCCATTTGATATACAATATGTTGACGGAATTACTCAACAAACCATTGGTAGCCTGTAAGTATTAGTGTCATGATTTAGTTTCATTGCATAAATTTCACAACGCTTGCATGAACTGCAAGATATGAATTATCTATTTTTTTAAAACGCAGGAATTGCGGTCCTTTTGTTGCCATTAAGCCGAGTATTTGAGCGATGGATTACAAGTACCAAATGATGGACTTGATGCCGGATTACTCCACAAAAGATATGCTGCTCTTTTATGGAAATACGGAGAAGAGAAAGCTCAGAAGCCGTACGCAAGCGACATTAAAGATCCACGGCGACCAAAGCCGAATTTCGTAACACCGGATGAAGAACAACTTGTCCATATTGATTAGATATTTATAGCTTGAGTCTGTCAATGTAATAACCTATCCTCCTTGGTTTAACTTGTTGATTTATTTGTAGAGTAGATCATTTGTATCCATAATGATTTTTTTACATCTTATTTATTTTTTGAGCTATTTCATGTAATTTCCGAAGGCTTTGGCTTATTTTATGCTGTCTATGAATATAATTTAATCCTTAGTGTTGAACATGTTAATTGAAATGGAATACTAGATTCAAGTATTGTAACAGATAATACATCTGCTGCAACAGACGACATATCTTATCAAATAGATTTAGACATATGTTGCAACATGAGATACAACACATACATCATCTGCTGGAAATTATATAACAAATCTTCCTACTTTCTTGATTTTTTCCAATAAATAATGTATCAGTTGCAACAGATATATTATATATTACGACAGATTGGATATCTATTGCGACAGATAGACTGGGAAACATCTATTAATAAAACAGATGACCAACTTATTCCAACAGATAATCAATCTGTCATATCAT
>NC_061112.1:114401045-114411710 GCF_002878395.1 Capsicum annuum | reverse complement strand
TTTATCTTGTTGAATATTGTGGTTGTTGTCTTGAAAACATAGAAAAGGCAAGTGGGGCCTTTGATTCTCTAGTGTTATTGTCTTTTGGATCTCTTGATTTCCTTGTTTGTGTTTGATCTTGTATCACATTGCCGGATACACTTTCATACTTGCACTTGATTCAGATTTCTCATGTCTTTGTAAGATAATTCCATCGGCCAGATTCGCTAGAAGTTTCTTTCTACCCTATGTCTCCTTTTCAATTAGCTCTCATATGATATAGTCTTTCATCAACTCCCCTTTCCCTCACAGGTATTCTCCTTTGTCTCTTTCTGGCGTATAATCATCTTCTCGATCAACTCTTCCATATAAATTTAGGCCAGGGAAATTTCTATTGGTTTTTTGTTCTTGCTTGATGCAGTGCAGGCTTTGAAGGTGTTATCAGAATCTAATGCACACTTAAAGTTAAGTCCAATCGCTATTGGTTCTCTGCAATGACACTAAATATTGATCCCTTCTCAAAACTTGACACGCATAAACACGAGCAACAACCGTCAGTAATTTGTAACAGGGTATTTGCACCATCTTCATGAGGCTCTCAACCTTGTCAATTCTAACCCATCAAACTTAACTGTACAATGCAGGATCTTGTTTTAATGATCAGTGCCTAATCATTTAAAAATAGCATTCATAAAAACATTGTCTTTATGTGTGTTGTCCCGGTGACCTTATCAGTAATACTTCTTAACTCACACACATATGATAGTGGATCCATCTGCACATATCTTATTCTTCCTAGCCCATCTATGGCTTAAATTGAATAAATAGATGACTAGCAAGTTGCAACAGATGCCACATTTGTTGGAAAAGCAAACTGATATATCCATATGTTGCAACAGATTGTCAATATGTTGTAAGTTATCTAACAGATGGAATATATTTTGCAACAGATTACCCATCTGTTAGATTTATTTTAAAGCAATTTTCTTTTTTTTTTTTTCAAAATATAATAAAAAGATAAAATATTGTATTTAGATCTGATTTTTTTAATTTACATATTTGAAAAGTCTCCAGTTTTATTTAATTAAGGGATATATGAACAGTCGTGGCTTTTTGTTTGACTACCCCTTTCAATTCAATCATTTATAAATAAGTCTCTCTGGCCTCCTTTCCTTACTCTCACTTGTTCATTCTACTACACTTACAGTACAAATATGGCAGATCCAGATTCGTACAAGAAGATTCATATCGAGTCTTTATGGGAACTTCAAAGGCAGTTTGATGAACTCTAGAGGGATTTGGCCAACTTCGGAGCAAGGTTGAGGAGGGCAGCCCTGCTGCTGTCGGATGAAAATTGTCCAGTTGACAATAATAATAGTAATAATAATAATAATAGTAATGATAATGATAATAATAGTAATAATAATTAGGTTATGTTTTTCTTTCTTGTAGCGTATGTATTTTCCTTTTTTATATCGGATCTACCTATAAGGGATTCTAAAATCTATGTATATGTTTTATTTGGTCGACTCTGCATTTTTTATTCTTATTTAATATTTAATTATCATTCTATTTATTCCTTGTTCTCAATATGTCGACGGTTGGAGGTAGGGATTGAGCACTTGTGGCAACAGAGGGTGGTGAAAAGTCATGATTCTCCTAAAAATGGCTCGTTAATAAATAATAAGGAACTAAATGATATACACAATTTATAACCATAAAAGAAAGATTTTTTAATTTAAAAAAAATTCGTAACATTGGATTAATTAATTTATATGATGATTGTTAAGAAAAAGGTGAAGACTCGTGACTTTTTGTCTAAAACAAAAACACATACATTCAACAATGTCGCTGATGCATCAAATTTCTCATTTGTTGCGATTGATGTATCAGCTATTAGAAGAACTAAAAAAGATATTAAAATAGATCGCCCATTATTTCTGTTGCCAGAAAATAAAAATAGTTATTATTTTATTAAAGAAATGATTATTGAAAAGGTGTTTTTTTTTTTAATTTATATAATAAAAAAGTCAGCAAATTTGGATTAATGATATGATGATAGGCTTTTTTAAGAAAAAGATAGATTATATGTTGCAACAAAAATATTATCTGATGCAACTGGTTCTCTATTATTGCAACTAATGATATATCTGTTGTCATAGATGAGTTATCTGATGCAATAGATATAGAATCTTTTGTCACAACTCAATAAAAATGGTTCTTGAAAAGAATTAATTAATAATAATAATCTGAAAAGTCATGACTTATCACAATATTTCTTAATTTAATTAAGTCGTGACTTTTCACAGTAATAAAAAATGTAATTAATAATTAGAGGTGGACAATTAGATTATATGTTGCAATAGATAGGTTATCGGATGCAATAGTTTTTATATTTGTTGTAACAGATGAAATATATGTTGTCACAAATGAATTATCTAATGCAACAGATATAGAATCTGTTGTCACAACTCAATAAAAATGGTTCTTGAAAAGAACTAATTAATAATAATAATCTGAAAAGTCATGACTTATCACAATATTTCTTTTCTTAAATTAATTAAGTCATAACTATTCACAGTAATCAAAATAAAAAATATAATTAATAAATAGAGGTGAACAGTCTCGCCTTTTTGTCTCTCATTCAAATTCAATCTTCTATAAATAGGTCACTCCTTACTCAATCGTTTATTCAACTACACTTTATTTATTTATAGCATCTCATCTTTCATATTATACCTGAACTTCCACCACTTTCTCTTCCCTAACTAAGGTAAGTTTTTTTCTTGCCAAGTTGTAATGTACGTTGTATTACATTTGGGTATTCTTAAGACCTTTACTTTTGTTTTTAAGTTTTTTGTCAATTCATATGTGTTCTAAATTATGGCTGATCCAGTGTGAGATGTTGCTTTTCTGCAAGATGTTGTGAATGAACTTCGGAATCAGGTTCGTGACCTGCAATGGAAACTGGGAGCAGTTAGAACAAGAATGCTCCGTGAGATCCGCAGGCTGAGGAGGGCCTTGCTACTTCCGATTGAAGATTGGCCAGCTGACAATGATGATGATAATAATAATAATAACTAGATTTTTTTTTCTTTTAGTCTATATATATGTATTTTTTTTGTTTAGTAAAAAAATTATGTTTGAACAACTTTGACATTTTAATTCATATTTAATTTTCATTCTGTCAATTATCTTCTCAAAAAACATGTCGACAATTGCACGTAAAAAGGAATAATTTAGAATTCAGTAGCAATAACAAGATTTATCTGTTGGGTTTATGGCAGGGGCTGATCAGGTGGTGGGACAGTAGACAGTGTTTGAAATAACCATTGTTTGCTACTCAATCAAAATTTCATAAGAGAAGAAAGCTTTTAACGTGGGTCGGCGTATAGTCTCCCTATTGAATGATGTTTACATTTTAATTTGAAGAAAAAGTGATTAATGTAAAGTGTAAAACATGAATTTTTTTATCTCTTCTTGATTAATGAAAAGAGACAAGTAAAATGAGAAATCAAATTACGAAATTTGAGATGGGTAATTGAACGTAAGGAATAATTTTGAATCTAGTCGCCATAGCAAGAGTTGAAATATATTGGTAATCTGTTGGGTTTGTGGCAGGGGCTGATCTGTGTTGTTTGAAACAGATTAATCATCTATTGCAACAGATACGAAGTCTGGTGCAATATATAATCAGTCTGGTGCAACAGATAATCAGTTTGATGCAACAGATAACTAGTCTGGTGCAACAGATAAGTATTCTGTTGCAACAGATTACTTATCTGATGCATCAAATGAGTGATCTGTTTAAATTGTGGACACTTATGTTGGATTCATGATTGGGTTCTATCCATTGTTGGAAAAACAGAAGTAACTGGTGTACCCAGATAACAAATTCGAATAAATCATAATTTTACTTACCAAAGTCACATATGGAGTAATGCTAAAGTGGGAAGTGATGTGGGAAACAAAATTTACGTAAGAAATTGGTTAGATAGCAGCACTGGCGGTAACAACAACAACAACAATGGTCGACAAGAAGAAGATGAAGATGATAATAAAGTAGAAGATGATGATAATGAAGCAGAAGATGATGAATAAAGCAGCAACAATAATGAACAACAATAACCATGAAGAGAGAGAAAACAACAACGGATGAGAAGAGAGAGAAAAATACCTTTTTTCCCCTCCGTTTTCTTTATATTAACTAACATTTGGATCAAAGTATAAATTTAAAAACTTGTGAGTTATTTTCAAACTTCCCCAACTTTCTTAATCCATAATAAAGTAATTGCCACATCCACTCAATAATTAAGACTTGTATCACCTACACTTCATTTTAAAACTCTTTTGTCACCTTTAGCCCAAAGCCCCAAGAAACATATGTTTCTTCTACACTACCTTCTTCTACTTTTCTTCTACACTAGCTTTTACTTTTCTTCTATATTATCTTATTTCTTTTAGTTAGTAAATCTAAAGGTTATATGAATTATCCTCTCTTCTTTTAATAATTTCTTGTGTGATTATTGATTCTCCTTTTTTGATAATTTTTCATGTTTCTGTTTCAGGTGAAAATTTTAGATTTAAAGTGACTTCCTCTGTTGAATGTTGGTTTTGATTCTATGTATTTTTTTTTTATAATAAGGTTTGTGAATAAAACTATGTAACTATTCGTTATATATTCATAAGCTAGACTTTCGTGTTTCCTTCATTGTTGAATGTAGATACGACTTGCTTAATTTGTTACACACACACACACACACACACACACACATATATATATATATTCTAGTTTAACTGCACGTGTCTCGCACGTGTAATGTTTGATTATTTAAAATTAAATGATTTTGTCTATTGCAGAGATTTTTAGTGAAGTGTTAAAAGTTCAACTCACATTTCGAAGATTCTTCACATTTTAATAAAATAATGTAAACATAAATATATATTTCAGTGTAAGCACATTATATTTTACCACCAGAAGTTTCAAGTGATTGATTGATCATCACTTTTGCATTTGCCATGCAATACCTCTTTCCCTTGCTATCAGAAGCTAAGAGAGACGTATCAATTTGAACCATATTTATGGTACAATTTTTTTTTCTATAGTTAAAACCTTTCCTTTTTTAAAGTCATTTTTTTACAAAATCGTTTGATTAAATTCTTATTACGTACTTAAAAATTTTAAAATTTGGTAATTCTTAAACTTTTTTTAATTCTAACGCTTATATATTTATTTATAGATTTTTTAAATATTTTTAAAATCAAAATTAGTTGATTTAGAATTCTTAAACTAATGAAAAAATATTAGCTGTCATTAATTCTATGACTTCTAATAAGAAAAGTTTTTAGCATAAATATATTTAATTAATTTTCAGCACTTAAATATTAGTAGAAAGAATCATTAATTCTGATGACTTCTAATAAGGAAAAGTTTTACCATAAATATATTTAATTAATTTTCAACTCTTAAATATTAGAAAAAAATAGTGAAAAGACGATTTTGTCTAAAACAAAGACTTTTAGTGAAGGCCAAAAAGTTCAAACAACATTTCTAAAGGCCTTCACATTTTTAATATATTATAGATATAGATTATAGATTATAGATCTAATTATATATATTAGTGATATGGACATAAACATGTACGTGATATATTGCTTTGTGTTACTTTTACGTGTAAAATTCTAGAATAGACGATTATTTGTTGTAAACGACACGTGGATAGATCAATACGAGCAACGCGGTTGGTCTTTGTTTACGATGATATAAGTTTTGAGTTTAATTATTTTTATTTATATTTTTGGTCTCGCAAAATTTTTTGAGCAAATTAAGAAATAAAGTGATAGAGCGCTCAAGACTTACTAGGCGTTTGGCCGTGTTTCCTTCTAAAAATTGAAAAAAATATTCTTTGTAAGTGAAAAATGATATTGAAAATTTGAGTGTTTGACCATGAAATAAATTAGAATTATTTTTAAAATTTTATTGGTTTTGAGTATTAAATTTTTTTTATCTGCAATATTGTTCGTAATGTTGTTGCATGCCCGTAGTATTTTTATAACTTTATAATGTGATTCTTTTTCAACCATATATAATAAATAGGAGGGATATATGTCGTGGATTAGGATACAAAATTAGTACATAATTTTTCTCTAACTCACTTTTCGCCAGCGCCTTTACTGATTTCTAAGTTTTAGCTGAAAATCATTTTTTTAAGTACTTAAAAATTGCAGTTTTCAAATTGTGCTATTGTTTTTCCGGCTTATCTAGATTAGATATAAAAGATGTTTAGCTCTATTGTTTTTATTCTAGAGTGAAGTCTTTTGAGGAGTTGTGTTGCTAGCTACTACTACACTAGAAGATCTCAATTATCCTAATTTTATGGTATAATATTTCTCCTGAATTGAATCACCTTTCCAACTGATTATGTTTCGAGTCATATGTACTAGCTACCACTGTTTATATATCAAAAAGATTGGTGCTTGCACCAATGAAACAGAAAAGTATGGTTCACCTACACATGAAGGCATACCTAGCTTAAATTGTCACACTACACTTCTGAAAAGAAAGTTATCTACACTTGATTTGTTAAGAGGAAAAATGAAGTCGGTTGAATGGAGTTGTGCACAACTTCTAATGTACATAAAATTAAAGAAATAATAATCCTGAACTAAAATAAAGAACCATAATATTAAGTAGTCTAGAGGGAATATCTGGGTTTCAATGTGGATTTCAAACATCAATTTTTAAATATTTATAGTATTGAAATTAATAATATTATTATGACACACACGTGCAACACACGTATACTAAATTAGTATTTGTATATATAGTGCACAAAAAAAGTGCATTATATATATTTTATATATATATATATATTATTTTTTTGCACTATACAGAAAAAGATGAACAATGCATTAAATGTGTGCATTATTCACTTTTCTATAACTTTGAAGTCGTTAGCGTTGTGCCATTAAAAAAAAGTGTACAGTGCACAAAATAGTTCACTAGGCCTATTTATGTCACTTTTTATATCCATAACATATTTGTATCATTTTTTTTTTTTAGATTGATGGCTCATTTTGATTGCGGATTCCAATACTTTTGTATGAAGTTTTTTTTTTCTTTGAATAATGATCTTGTGCTTTTAGAATTAAAAATATGAAAATATGTAACTCCTATTTATTGGTTATACTAGATACCCATGCCCGTGCAAGACATGAATATTTTTACAACACTAATGTGCAAAAGAAATCCAACTTTGGGGAAGATTATTTTCTACTTGTTTTAATTGTTTAGTATAGGAGTAAAAGAAAAAAGATGTAATACAATGAATAGATGTTAACATAATATATACATTCAGTGTAGTCATTTAATAAGGAACAAAAAAATATTTATAAAAAGAATACTACCATGTATAATTCAATTACAAAGGTCTAAATAAAAATATTATTAAAATAAGATATAAGGACAAAACTAATAAATATAAGAAAAAATCAATATGCAAGTGTAACCATTTTATTGCACCATAAAAATGAGGATAAAATTAATAAATATAAAGGAAAAAACAAATGAATGTGTAACCATTTTATTTATTATACTATATATAAGTGAAGGTTGAGGTGACTAAAACTACTGAAACACCCATGGTAGTCACCCAACCTTCACTTATATACAGTAGTAAAGTAAACTAAAAAGTAATATGCATGTGCAATCATTTTATTGCACCATAAAAATGACTAAACTAATAAATATAAGGAAGAAACCATATGTATATGTAACCATTTTATTTACTACTATATGTAAGTGAAGGTTGGGGTGACTAAAATTATCGAAATACTTTTGGCAGTCACCCCAACCTTCATTTATATATACTAGTAATAGTAATTTATTAGTTTTATCATCATTTTTATGGTGCAATAAAATAGTTACATATTCATATTATTTTTTTCTTATAGTTATTAGTTTTGTCTTCATGTATTATTTTAATAATATTTCTATTTAGACCTTTATGATTGAATTATACATGGTAGTATTTTTTTTAAAATATCTTTTTGTTCCTTATTAAATGATTACCAAAGATATTCCGGTAATTTTATGATGCAATAGAATGGTTACACATGCATATTGTTTTTTCCTTATATTTATTAGTTTTGTCCTCATGTATTATTTTAATAATATTTTTATTTAGATCGTTATAATTGAATGATACATGGTAGTAATTTTTTATAAATATCTTTTTATTTTTTATTAAATTACCTATTTTTTAGACACCAAGGGTATTTCGATCATTTTATGGTGTAATAAAATGGATACACATGCACTTATATTGATTAATTTTGTCGTCATTTTTATGGTGCAATATAATGGTTACACATGCATATTGCTTTTTTCTTATATTTATTAGTTTGTCCTCATATATTATTTTAATAATATTTTTATTTAGACCTTTTTAATTGAATTATACATGGTAGTAATTTTTTATAAATATCTTTTGTTCCTTATTAAATTACCTATTTTTTTTTATATTCCAAGGATATTTCGATAATTTTATGGTGCAATAAAATGGTTACACATGCTTATTGCTATTTCCTTATATTTATTAGTTTTTTCGTCATTTTTATGGTGCAATAAAATGGTTACACATGCATATTATTTTTTTCTTATATTTATTAGTTTTGTCCTCATGTATTATTTTAGTAATATTTTTATTTAGACCTTTGTAATTGAATTACACATGGTAGTAATTTTTTATAAATATCTTTTTGTTCCTTATTAAATAACTACTAGGAGTATTTTGGTAATTTTATGGTGCAATAAATATTTTCGAATCGATGCATGTCAATATGCATGTATAACCATTTTATTTATTGTTATATATAAGTGAAGGTTGGGGTGACTAAAATTACTGAAATACCCTTGATAGTAATAATAATAATAACAACAACAACAACAACAACAACAATAGTAATAATAGTAATAGTAAAAAAAAAAAAAGAATATATAAGTAAAGGTTTGGTAGTATCACAAAAGACAAATTAGTAGTACACCAAACCTTTGCTTACATATAATAGAAATAAGTTGCTCATATCTTTATATAGACTAGAGTTGTCAATATCTGCCAAATCTGTGGGGCTGACTCGACCCAATTTGTAATTTGATAAGGTTGGGTTACAGTTTTTACAACCCATTTAAGAACAGGGCTTTTTAGCCCAACCCGAATAAGCTTGTTGACCCGTGGGGCTTGAACAATATGAGTTGGGCTGATCTGTGGGCCAAACAAATAATAACTAAAAAATAAAATATAGTACTAAGAATAATAAAAGGAGTTCAAACTCAAAGTCTATTTAGATCATCATGAATATTTAAATATTAATTATATTTATAAAATATAATCTATAATCTATAATCTATAATCTATAATATATTAAAACTATGAAGATCCTTAGAAAAGTGATTTGAACTTTTTGTCTTTCATTAAAAGTTTGTGCAATAGACAAAACCTCTTTTTACTTATTTCCTCCAATTATTATATCATTATATTTATAATATTTAAAAACAAAGAAGACCTAAATCTAATAAAATAAAACCTCAAATTGCCAAAAAAATTCTGTGAGTTTTTGTTGGAAAACTCCTAATATTTAGGATTTTTTAGTGTGAGTCTTATTTTTATCCAACTTAACAAAATCTACCTTATTTCAATTAGCTAAAAGGTCTGATTTTTTGGGGTAATTTGATTTAGGTAAGAAGTTATAATATTTAATACTTTTAAATTAATTAGAATTTTACCTTAAGCAAATAATAATTTCTGTAATTCTATTTAAGTAGCATCCGTTATTTCTATATTTTTAAATATTTAAGAATAGTAATTTAATCATTTTCTCGATATTTATGACTTTAAAATCAACTAAATATCTTAATTTTTCCTTATTTGAGTTATGTAATATGGTGTATTTATAGAAAATAATAATAATAATAATAAATAACAAATTAATTCTTTCTAATTATTTTAGGTAAATTTTTTATCACTTTTGATTTCTTTTATGTTTTAAACTCTTTATTTATATATAGGAAATAAAATCATTCCCCAATGTGTTTTGTCCATAGCGGCAATTTTTTTTACTCCAAGGTCTAATAGCACCCATTGATTAGCAGCAACAAGGTTCAACAGTTGGTTTTCGTGATTTAGCACGTGGTTTTACTCACGATTTTATCTTCCTTTTTTTTTTTGAAATCATGAATAATTTGATATTTTGTTATGATTATTAAAGTCTTAATTTTTAGTTCTGTTTTAATTTTTCCTTCATTATTGCGTTATGGTGCTGTGGTTATGAACACGGAGATGATGGACGACACTACAATTTATAAAGATATGAATGCCTAAATAGTGGGTGAATTTCTCCAAAAGACGTTAATTATTAACACCGTTAGTCAAAAAAATCTTTGTATATGACTTTAGTTTTCTTGATTTGTAGTTGTCTTATTATGGTGTTTACGAGACTACTAACAATGATCATCTATAATGTGGTTTGTTACTTATAGTATGTATAGCCCTCTGGATAGCCATATATATGGAAGCACCAAATTCAGTACACTATATTTTCACTCCTTTTTTGTTGTCTCAGAGGATTAGAAAAAGTAATCTCTTCGTCTCAATTTGTTTATCTTATATTCTCTTTTAGGGTGCATTT
>NC_061112.1:114369350-114398045 GCF_002878395.1 Capsicum annuum | reverse complement strand
CAATTCAAATCTCTATAATGTCCACATGATATATATCATATACTAATGGAGTATCACGAAGAAATGACTCATTCCTTCTAAAGAAGATACCCATGAATCTTTTATAATACTCACTTGATATATACTAACAAAGTATCATGGATGATGAATTCATTCTCTCTCTATATATAGTGGGTATTTGGGTTGTTTGGGACGGGATTTGGGAGGCTTTGGACATTTGTGGGGTTTTGAGGATGAGGAGGAGGCATTGGAGGGTTAGGCACAGTTTGGGACTTTTGTATGGCATAACTATCGGCTTGCAATTCAGGAGTATTCAGATTAAGCGACAGCTTGGCCAGATTGCACACTTGCTCTAGCTCCCCTTGTAACTCCAAAATCTTTTGCTCCATTTTTAGTATTATTTCGTTTTGCCCGACAACACTATCTCCTACAGAACTAGCACCCTCATTATCCATCATTTCTTTGTTTTTGAGACCTGTAGAAAGAGGAGGAGGAGAAGGAGGATCCCCCTTTGAACGGGTGTGATAGGCCAGGATGCACAAATCAACCTACGGGAGGGGAAACAAAACAAAACAAAAACAACAAAGGTGAAGAAATTAGTGTATTAGTGATATAAGGGAATGAATCAGATTAACACATAGCAAGGCACATTGTTTGACATTTTCTATTTTGGGAGCCTCTTTTGAGCTAGAGGTAGGCCTATCGTTGTTTGAGAGATAATCATACCATAGAATAATGTCATTTTCTCAAAGATAAACCCCAAAAGAAAATTAAACTTTATTTCATTCAAATTGTCTCAAAATTGCAGAAAAAGAATACAAGAATGTCTGAAAAAAAAAGAATGCCAAATTAAATTCTAAACACATCCTCTTCTCATTCCTCCTTCTTGTAGGATTCCAAGGCTTTGTCAAAACGGTGGCGGCTTGTCATGAGATAAGATAGTGCTAACTTTTCTCCCATGCTTCCCATATTGAGACAGTCCTTTCCTTATTTGTAGAATTTATCACGGAGTTCTTGCACCTTTCTTTCCACGGCCAGAGCACGGTGCTTCCAAGATTCCAACTTTAATACCCCATACTTTTCTTAGCTTTCGTTCCTAGAATGTTAAGGGAGATCTTCAAAGATGAACAAAATTTATTTCATGTGGAATTCATTAGATTTAGACTTTCCATCGTATGTAACATTGAATAAGATTTCCATCGATATCAAATTTGCCCAATTTCGACACTCGGTGAAGGAGTTATGACGTTTTTAAGTTGACAGTCTGCCACCTGGGCAGTCACTGCGTCGCAGAGGTGGTTAAATTCAGAATTTTCATTTTTCAGTGGACCTTCGCGATATTGGCGAATCACAGAGAGGTCCATTTTCTCATTTGTCAATTTCCAGTAGCCCAATGCTATAATGGCGCGTTGCGCCGAAGGCCAAAATGGCATTCCTATAGGGCACCGCGATGGTGGCGCATCGTGTTGAAGTTCAAGGTCCCAATTGTCAAAATCCAGTGGGACAACGCGATAGCTCCGCATCGTGGAGATCCCCAATTTCTCAGTTGTCAAATTCCAGTGAGCCACCGCGATAGTGGCGCGTCGCGGTGACCTATTAAATTGGGACCCCAGTTCATTTTTCCAGTTTCATCTAGACGTTTAAAGAGGGTATTTTGGATAATTTCCAAGCTCCCAATCCGTCCAAACACAAGATTAAACCCATTCTAAACCTATTATGCTCATTATTCATCAATTTTCTCTCAAACAAAATCCTAGAGCTCCAAAGCTTCTTCTTCAAGAAATCAAAATTCTCCATTGATTCTCCATGAAAGCTTAAAATTGAGGATTTACAAGACAAGGTAATCAAGAACCCAATAGGAATCCAAAATTTAAGGTTCCTTCATCTAATCATCTATCAAGGTATGTGGAGTTTATGAACAAGGATCTTCTTTCATCCGTGTGCCCGAAACTTGTTTTAAATTTCAAAGATTTTATATGATTTTTCATGAATTTGAAATTAGGATTCATACCCAATGTTGCCATTTACAAGATTATGAGATTTCAAGTGAATTATAAGTTGAATTGCATGTTTATTTTCATATTTTCATGCTTATTGCAGTAATTTCCAGATTTTGAGATGAATTATCATTGTTTTCATTATCAAGCATAATTATTATGATATTTTGACCTGAGTTTGATACATGGGTTTTAAGTCCTAAGTTTATATGTTGACATTTTGAGAAAAATGATGCTTTAAGCATCTTATGAGCTGATTATATTAGATTTATAATGAATTTTTGATCTTTTGATCCTTAGATAAGTTTTGGAATTAGATAAGTTTTGGAATCCACTTTTCAGATTTCTCACAAATTACAGGAAGCAATATAGCTTCATTTATAGATTTATTCAGATAAATGTATAATCGATTTCATAATAAAACCTTATGCGAGTTTTTAAGTGGATTTCCATGAGATGAGGTAACAAATTTAAAGGGAGTAGTATTTAGCACCGAGTTGGGTATGATTCCAAGGTTTCATACCCCAGAACTACGTGCCATCATAGGATTGAGATTAAGTACCCATAGTGGGCAGAGCTGTGATCACTTTAGCTGAGGTTATACTCCCTGGCAAGAGTATGACACCTCTCGTCAACGTTAGGTTTCTTTCTTAGGAGGACGAGACGTTGGACTCCATGTAGCTCGCATGGTTTATGTCGGTTAAGAGAACCCCCCAACAGCTTAATAGTAAAGATTTTCAGAATAGTTTTAAAGTATTTCCCTTTAGATAAAAGATAAAGTATTCTCCTTAATAGAAAAGAATAACAAAAAAGCTTTTAGAAAACTAAGTGTAAAGGCTCACAAGTTTTACTCAGATTATACCTTACATAAAAGATAATAGCTACAGATTTCAGCTTTCAGATTCTAGATTTCAGGTTCAGTAGTGAGTCCGTCTATACTTAGACAGAATGATTTAAAGGGAGAGTACAAGTATAACTTTTAGAACTAAATGTTATGTCTCATAAGATTTATAAAGTATTTTTTGCTTCTTATTGCTACATATTTCATTATTTCAGATATTCCAGCTTATGTGAGTCATTTACATTTAGCATGCATTGTTTTATAAATGATGACTATGAGATGATGTTTTACTTATGAATATCACCCCTATATACTCAGTACATCCTCAAAGTACTGATCCACATATATGTCTATGTGATACATTGTCTCATAATGTAGGTTCAAGTGCTCAGTGTCAGCAGCGTGAGTAGTTCGAGCATCTCCATCCATATCTGACAGTTCGTAAGTTCTCATAGTTTGGGGACTTTTTCATTCAGATTTTCCAGTTTATCAATTTATGAGATTTAGCATTTCCTTTCAAACAGTTCGAGTTATCTGGGGGTTTGTCCCAATGAATCTCTAGTATTAGTAGTAAAGGCTTGTCAGACTATTAATTTTGATGCAGATTATTCAGTTTTGATGTTTCAGATATTATGTTTAGATTATTCTCAGATATTATGGACAGTTTCCACATTCAGTATGACTTTTATATCTATATTTCCATCATTGTAAGATTTAGGCTCAATAGTATGCAAACATGGTTAGCTTAAGGCTACTCGTAGTCTTGAGCACCGTATGACATCTCAAAATCAGATTTTGAAGCATTACAAACTTGGTATCAGAGCCTAAGGTTTTTAAGAGTCCTAGGGAGTCATACAATCTGCATTACGTAGAGTCTTGGTCATGGGTGTGAAGCGCACCACATTTATGAATAAGAGGCTATGGAGCGTTCTTAGGAAATCATCTTTCTTTTATGATCTATCGTACTTACAGTATCTCTATCTACTTTTAAATCGTGCTTTTACATGAAAGTTGAACATGTCTCCTCGTCGAGCTAACGCCCGCAGAAAGGATAACCAGCCACCTCAGCCTACAGATTCTTTGAATGAGAATGTGTCACATGCAGAGTTTTGGGCTGCCTTTTAGGTGCTAGCCAAAGCTGTGACAACTAATGTTCAGGGTAACCGTCAGGCTGTAGTTCCACCTCAGCAGGACGGGGACTTAGCCGCAGCCAGAATTTGAGATTTTATGAGGATGAACCCGCCAGAGTTCTTTGGGTCAAAGGTAGGTGAGGACCCACAATTTTATCTTGATGAGGTAAAGAAGATCACCCAAATTATGCATGTTTCTGAAGAGAAGAGTGTAGAATTGGTATCCTATAGGCTGAAGGATGTTGCATATGACTGGGTAGTGATGTGGAAGAAGAGTAGAGGGGAGAATGCAACTCCTATGACTTGGCAGATATTTCAAGATGCGTTTTTAGATAAGTTTTTTCCATGTGAGATAAGAGAAGCTAAGATAGAAGAGTTTATGAACTTGAGGTAGGGCTCAATGATAGTGAAAGAGTATTGCCTCAAGTTCAACCAGTTGTCTAAGTATGCCCCTGATCAAATGGCTGATCCTAGGTCAAGCATGAGTAAGTTCGTGACTGGAGTGTCTAGATCAGTGGTCAAAGAGTGTAGGACTTCCATGTTTATTGGAGACATGGATCTTGATAGAATAATAATGCATGCTTAGTAGATTGAGGCAAAGAAGTTGAAGAGAAGTGAGAGGGGAAATAAGAAGGCTAGAATGGGGCAGTTTTATTATGGTAAAAATAAATCTGGAGGAGGAAATCATTCGCAATTTTAGAATCGTTCATCTATGCCAGCACCATCTTCAACTAGTACTCCCGCTCCCAGAAGACAGGAACAGTGGGGTAAGTCTTCTATGTCTAGATCTTAGAATAGTGTAAATGGGAGACCTCATTATCCTCCGTGTGCTAAGAGTGGTAGGAATCATCTCGATGAGTGCTTGACTGGACAGAAGGGTTGTTTTAGTTGTGGTAAGTCGGGTTACAGAATTAAAAATTGTCCGCATGTTAAGCAGAAAAATAGAGATGTTCGTTCCCAGACTCAGGCTACTAGTGCACCAGCTCCTTTAGGTCACCCAGCTCCTCCTCAGGGCGCATCATCCAGTACCGGTGGCGGCCAGTGCCAGAATTAGTTTTATGTCTTACTATCCCGCCAGGGGCAGGAAGATTCACCAGATGTGGTTACGGGTATGCTTCATGTCTTTCATCTTGATGTTTATATGTTGTTAGAACCTGGGTCAAGTTTCTCTTATGTGACCCCATTAGTTGCAGTAAATTTTGAGATAAGTTTTGAAAAGATTCTTGAGCCCTTCTTGGTTTCTACTCCAGTAGGTGAGTCAATTGTTGCTAAATAAATTTATAGAAATTGTCCTATCACTGTCCATCACAAAGTCATGTTCACAGACTTAATAAAGTTAGATGTGGTTGATTTTAATCTTATTCTTAGTATGAATTGGCTCCATTCGTGTTATGCATCTATAGATTGTCGCACTCGTGTGGTAAAGATTCAGTTTCTCGACGAGCTAGTATTTGAGTGGTCAGGTAATTCAGTGTCTCCCAAGAGTCATTTCATATCTTATCAAAAGGCTAGAAAGTTGATTTCTAAAGGATGTATCTATCATCTTGTTCGAGTCAAAGACACTAAGTCAGAGACTCCAACGATTTAGTCAGTCAGTGTAGTTAATGAGTTTCCTGATGTTTTCCCAGAAGATCTCCCAGGGGTACCCCCCAATAGGGAAATAGAATTTGGTATTTACCTTCTCCCAGATACTCAGCCTATTTCTATACCTCCATATCGTATGGCTCCTGCTGTCGCACCCCTTTTTTAACTCCAAAAAGAATTAATTTTTAAGTTTCGAAAGGGTTTTTGTTATTAAAGTGACAAAAGATGAAAATTTGTTTCAAAAAGGACTATTTACATTTTTTATTCAGATTCGCCACTTGACATAATTCGGTGTGCCAAGTCACTTTTGAAAGATCCTTTTCAAAGTGATTTGACTCTTTAAAAATGGTTTGCGAATAGAGATTCTGACTAAGGAGTTTTGTTGACCGAGGGGAAGGTGTTAGGAACCCCTCGATCCCGTGGTTTGACCACGATCGCTTGGTGGAGCGTATCGACTAATTTTGATACTATGAATGTATAAACCACACAAAAATCACACAAAACAATCAAACGAACAAACAAAACAAAACAAGTCCAAACTATAGTGTTCAGTCCAATTATTATAAACCAATAATAAAAAGGTACTGAAATGTAAACCTACGTTAACCTATACTAATCCAAAGCTATGCTCCACTCGGTGCGTCGAGCCTTGATCACGATCATCTCCCACCAACATAATATGTCGGGGCATTCCCCGGTGAATGAACACAAATACCTCGGGCATTCTCCGACCAAATGATACAAGTGATCTTAAAGCGATAAAGCGAAAAACCATTCAATCACACAATTCAACTATCCCATCAATCCACAGTCCCTAAATTCGCCTACCCAACCTATGTTTGATTATCCCACTCAACTTATCATGATACTATCATGTTCCGATAATATTCATGCTTTCCAAATTTAAACAAAGCAATAATAAATCAAATTTAGTCTAAATTAAACCCCTTTTAATCAATTTCTCAATTCTACACCCAACAGTCAGTTTTAATCCTTCATGGGATATTATTTCATCACACAATTCATAATCAATCCATAATTAAAGAAATCAAGCACTGAATCAAAACAAACAACAATTCATGTCATCATGGATCAGCCAACACACCTTGTTTCAATTCAAAACATTGAACATGTCAAACGACCAAATGAAGAAGAGAAGGAGTAGAAGTGGATCTCAATGCCGCTTTCAAGTATTATTCGATAAACGAGATAAAATCCACACCAAAACCTCGAATCGAACCTCAATCGAACAAACCCAGCTTCGGTATCAAGGAATTCCGATCCAAATAGATTTAAAAAAAACAACGGAAAACCTTAATCTGAACCACCTAAATCTTTGATTTTTGAACCATCATAGAAAAACATCCAATGGAATTAGAATAGGTTCGCCGTTTGTGCCTCATCGGAGCTTTGGCAGATCGCGTAGTTAATGAAAACAACATTTCCCAACCAGATTTTGCCAGAAAGGATCAGAAAATAGGGGCGGGTTTGGAGTTCGTGGATTCTTCTCTGGTGGAGTAGACGGGGGGGGGGGGGGGGTCAGTTTTGGTTGGGTATCGCCAGAAAGGGATAAACAAAACTGTTTTCCCCTTTTTTGGCACTGCTCCGCCTTCATTCACTCTCTACTCTCGATTTCTCCTCTCTTTTTGATCTCTCTCGCTTCTATCTCTCTATTTCTTTCCGAGTAGGTACATGCTTTTTCTGGTGGTGTGTGTGAGAGAGATGGTGTTGATGATGAAGTAGGTATGTGTTAGTGTGTGTATGTGAGATAAAAATGGAGAAGAAATCCCTCTTCTCAATATTTTTGTGTGTGTATAATCTATTTTAAGCCCAAAAGTGAGAGTCCTTGTGTAAATCCCGTGGCCCCATGTATTCAATGGGAATCCATTATGCTGTGTAGATAATTTTTATTCTTCTTTTTACCCTTTTTTTTAATTAGTTTAGAAGGAAAAAAAGTGAGAAAGGTTGGATAGGGGTACACATGGGTATAGGGGTGTGGGGTGGTGAGGTGTCCGCTTTTAATTAGAGAGGTTATTAGGATAGGATTAAAACAAGGTAAAATTTATTAAGGGTTGTTATTCTGTCATTTTATGGAGGGATAATTACATAGGTGAGGGTGCGTGATAAGGTGAGCTAAAAATAGATAAAATTGGACTTTCGGAGGGACAAAATTAGGTGTCTACATCATGCCCCTTTTTGGGTGTAAACACAGAGTGTTTTCATACAAAAAAGTAGACAACGAGACCAAATTTTGACCCGACCATTATTCAAAGGAAGAAATAGAAGGAAGAAGGACTACCAAGTTGGAGGGTCGAGTGAGGTCCTGTCAAGGTTCCGATCCGCGGCTCTATCATTACATCAAAAATGAAAAATTACAAGTTAAAACATAAATGAAATTACAAAAATCCTATCTATACAGATTCTGTTGGACTCTTGACTTGAGTTTCATCACCCTATTCGTGAGGCGGACTCCTGACTTGTAATTTCTTCAACTTGCTGCTTGATTTTCAACTTCATTACCCTATTCTCCAGCGGACTCCTGACTTGCTATTTTTTCAATCTATTGACTTTCAGTTTCTTCATCTTATTGCTTGACTTTCAACTTCTTCACCATTTTTCTTGAATTTTCATTTATTCATCAAAACTAAAAAGAAAATTATCTCAAACAAAGAAATGCATCTTCTATGAGTTAATTGGAATGATTCGACTAAAACGTATGTCTTATTGGAATCAAAGGGAATAAATCAACTAAAAGGTACATCTTATAGGAATCAAGGGAATGACTCGACTAAATGGTACGTCTTATAGGAATCAAAGGGAATGACTTGACTAAAAGGTATGTCTTATAAGAATCAAGGTGGATGACTCGACTAAAAGGTACATTTTATAGGAATCAAAGGGAATGACTCGACTAAATGGTACATCTTATAGGAATCAAGGAGGATGACTCGACTAAAAGGTACATCTTATAGGAATCAAGGGAATGACTCGACTAAATGGTATGTCTTATAGGAATAAAGGGAGATGACTCGACTAAAAGGTACGTCTTATAGGAATCAAGGGGGATGACTTGACTAAAAGGTAAGTCTTATAAGAATCAAGGGGGATGACTCGACTAAAAGGTACGTCTTATAGGAATCAAGGAAGAATAACTCGACTAAAAGGTACGTCTTATAGAAAGAAGGAAAATGACTCAACTAAAAGGTACGTCTTATAGGAATCAAGGGAGATGACTTGACTAAAAGGTAAGTCTTATAGGAATCAAGGGGAAAGACTCGACTAAAAGGTACGTCTTATAGGAATCAAGGGGAATGACTGGACTAAAGGGTATGTCTTCTAAGAGTCAAGGGGAATGAATCGAATAGAAGGTACGCCTCCCAGGAGTGAAGGTTCAATTTAAGAAGTGTATCACCTAGCAAATGAAAATTGAAATCCCTCGACAAGTGTGTCTCTGAGGGATATGGGATGATGAATTTTTACTACTATTTTATTATCAAACCTGTGTAGAAATATTACTTCCGCTATTTGTAAAAGTGAGGCATTGCAGCCCTTGATATTTATGCTCTAAAGTCTCTTCTTTGAAGGTAATATATTTCCTATTTCATCAAAGAAAACTTGTGAGTTTAAAACACGGTGACTGGTTTGTGGCTTTATCTTTCATGGCGATCGCTCTTGCCCTCATCACATTTAACCTTGTTTCCAACCATTAGCATGCATCATTGACTTGCTACATTATTGACCCAAACTCAGGTTATTATGAGTCACTCTGAAACAAACAGAGTGTTTCTACTTTGTCATGTTTCTTAGATAAACCCTTTGCGCCTTGGTATTTTCATGGGTTTCCAGACTTGTCTATTGACAAAACTTTTTGCATGTCCTTTTTCGACTCACAATCATGTCTCTTTTATGTTTTGGATATTGTCTTGATTTGTGCAATTAAAGAAGCTGGTAGCCAGTTTTGAAATGTTTTCTCACTTGTTTTTTATATGGACTTGACTCAAAGACAAGAGAAAAAATGACAATGATTTTTTATTTGGTTAACTGACTCAAGAAAATAAAATAAAAATAAAGAGAAGAAATAAAATATAATGAATGTCCCCATTTGAAACAAAGAAATGAAAATTTATCTTGAAAAGACAGTCAACTCTAATGATTATGTCATGCATTTTGGATTAAGCTGCCTGATCTTTCCATCCAAACTTCTACCAATTGTTGTTGAGTTAATGGCCTTGAAACTGAGTTGCTTCCTTAGGCCAAATTCATTCGAAAACCTCATTCGACTAGTGGCGCCTTGAAGGTTTTTTTTCCAACAAACCTGTTTCTTTCTCTCAGCTCACTATTTCCTTATGGTGCCCGTAAGGATTTTCACCAATAAGACTTTTATTTTATTTATCTCAACTTGCCATTGCCTTACGGTGCCCGTGAAGATTTTCACCAATAAGACTCTCATTTTTTTTTCTCTTTTGATTTTTTTTGCTGAGGAAGACAAGTAGTACCCAAAATGCATCATCATATCCATTGTATACTTAGCCTTAACATTCTCAAAGATTAATCTGACGGTCTTTCTTTGGTAGTAACTTGGCTTTTGGATAAGGTTAGAAAGCAGGGATGACATGAGGCCTAAACGACACTTGAAGTGGTGTAGGACTTACAACTTTTGGAATCGACTCAAACAAGGAGGATTAAATTATGCCCCCGTTTCTTTTGACTGGACAATTCTAATTTTTTTATTTGGTTGGATCAAGCCCTGAGTAGGGCAGCCTACGTATCTCACCCTCGAGAGAGGAGAATCAGGTCATGCATAGTTCTGGCAGCTTATTTTTTTTCTTGATTCTAACTTGTTCTATTTTTTTTTACTCTTTTTTCTTTGTGATTTTTATGTCTCTAATTTCTTAACACTCTTTTCTTCCTTCATGGACACATTTTCCTCTCTTTCCCTTTTTTTTTTGAAACTTTCTGACTCTATTCTCTTGCTTGATACTTTTCTTTTGAGCTTCGCTAGGTTTATGTTGATTCCAAAAGAGGGGTATGAAAGAAAATAACACTAAGGTTCAAATGGGGTAAACAAAGGACGACACAATATTTGGATAGCAGAATAAAATACCTCCGTCATATCAATCTTTGAACATACTAGTACATAGCATACAATGTGAAAGTGCACGATCAACATCACTTATGACATGTTTTACAACACTAACTTGCCCCGAGCATGTGTGTCACCTCTTTTTCTATACTTTTCAAACATACAACTCCACATTTGTTGTACATCCCTCACTTTGAATGACTCATGCTTTTGTGGAGTTGATTTTTTTCTGTTCCTCTTGATAGGATAATGCAGACACTGTTTGACCTAATTGAGACATGTCTTTCAATTGATGACCAAGTTATTCTTGTGATTCTCAAAATAAATGGCCTTAATTTTCAAAGAAGGCTTGAACTTGTCACCAAATATCTCAGCACTCTACTATTTTCTCAGATGTTTCTCCTAACTTTAGCGCTCTGATCCAATGTTTCATGGTTAAATTGGATTTTAAGATTTGGCTGCAAATTCCGTAAGCATGTCATATCACTAGAGTCAACATAAAATGTACTATATAAAGAAAGCAAATAAACAACACATATTTAAAACATAAGGAAAAAGGGGACAATCTATTCTTATAAAATAAAAGATAGAAGGGTTTGAACATAAAGACAAAGGGACAAAACAAGATAGATCTCGAACTACAATCCTAAAATAATTTGGATAACAGAAAAGAAAACAGAACACGCTACGATACCTCTTCCTAGTAGGGAGAGAGATGACTTCTCAATTGTTCAGCTTAATAACTTAGCCACTGGTTTGCATATCAGCATGACCAGAGTTTTCCTCACTATCAATGTTTTGCACCATAATCGATCCATCTTGAATCATCTTTTCAATTTCTTTTTTAAAATCTCAAAAATCTTCAATACTATGACCCTGAGCATCAGAATGATACGCACATCGTGCATTAGGATCAAAATTTCTTGAATGTCGATTAAGAGTGTGCCCAAGAAGAGAAGTGATCATGCACTACTATACTAATCTCTAAAATAAACTGGCATATGACTCTCCAATTGGTGTGAAGCTATCTCTCAAATTCTGCCTCATTTCATTTTTTGGCTTGGATCAAAAATCAAGCTTAGAAGGATTTTGGTATGTTTGTGGAGTTAGAGGATGACTCTGGGGTATTGGGGGTATGCCATTGTGGGTAAGATGAGGGTTGAACATGTGGTTGTGCATTATGCACTGGATATGGATGTAGAAGAATAGAGTATAATGGATTTTCGGAGTGATTATGTGGAGCTTGGGCATAAACTTGAGCTTGAGCCTGAGATCGACGACGACGTGGTCTTCTTGACCTTTCCTACTGTCCAACTACAATAGCAGATGCATCTTCCTCATTCTTTTTCTCCCCAACACTTCCTGAACCCTTTTGAATTGCTTGAGTAGTCGTTTTCAATGTTGCTTAACTTTTTGATAACAAACTCGGTATCATTGTTGGACATAACTTGCTCGATGGCTTAGTGCAATATGGAGGACCAGCCAAAATTCCACAAACCAACCACCTCAAACTAACTGAACAAGAGATAACAAATGCGTTAGAGTTCAACACTTTCTCAAAATCTTTTTTTTTTATTTTTGAAAAGGACATCGAACCCAAGAAGGGTGCCTACGTATATCACCCCCGAGAGAGGAGAATCAGGTGTGCGTAGTATGTGAAGTCTTGCCAAAATGGCCAAATTAAACTCTTTTTCTATTCCTTGAAACTTTAAGAAGAATAGAAAATAACAAATTGTCAAAAGAAATGATGAATTTTTTTTTGCATTTTTCAAGTTTAAACTTCCTATACAAAATGAAACCTACGATTACCAAAGAAAAATCTTTTTGGGTTTTCGATTTTGAATTTCACATGAAAATGAAACTTGAACCGATTAAAGAAAAATCTTTTTGCAGTTTTCTTTTAAAGATGTATATGAAATATCTACTCTAAATAAAGAGTGAAGAAAATCTTTTTGGATTTTTCAAATAAGATTCCCGAACCAACAATAGGCTGCCTACGTATCTCACTCCTGAGAGAGGAGAATCAGGGGTGCGTAGTTCATCCAGATTGGACAATTAAGGATTAAAACGAACTAAGATTTGACTTGAGAGACGTGATTATAGACGGACGATGAGAAATAAAATATTTTTGGATTTTCAATTAGATACTTCACACAAAACTGACACCAACAACTATGAAAGAGAAAAAAAAATCTTTTTGGCATTTTCGCTATATGAAATGTACAAAAATTCAACCATTTTTTATTTTCTTTTATAAAAGCTGCTAATTTTTTTTTGAAAATTTCAAATTATGAATGCATGCTAAAGGAGACAAAGTGAAATCTTTTTGATGTTTTGATTTTTGAACAAATGAGTGCAGAAAATAAAGAAATCTTTATGATTTTTTGAATTGTGAAAAACAAAAGCCATAAAGAACACTAAAAGCTACGAAACTTTTTTTTTTTCAAATGGTTTCTTGTCTACATACTTTAATTTTAACACATGTTTTCCCCAAATCAGTCTGTCAAATAACCACGTTACCTTCAAAGATGCAACATTTAACACGTAGGATGCTTTAGAGGCGAGTCTCCTATAAATGGCCAAATGGACCCTGCTAGGTCTTCAATATGATGCACATAAGCATTATCTAAAGGCTGACCTCCGTTGGGGTTCACTAACAAGGCTTTTCGGGGAAGCGTATGGTCGATAGTAGCTACTTTGCTTTTCACCTACTCCATAACACTGACGGCTCTCCCCTAAAATAAGGGTGACTCAACTAGAGATCGTGTACAACACGTGTACTATGGACTTGTTGCAGAAAGAATGACTCAGGTTATGCACATGATGCCAACTATAAAGCGGTAATATATAAGATAAAAACTGTAAACAAAGAGCACGTAGGCACTCAACAGTGATAATACAATAACACAAAACAACACAAACAAAATGTCCATACACCTATAGTGACAAACTAAGTCGATACAACTCCAAAATAACCTCGAATTCTGAAAAATCTGCAGCAGAGTCGCCAGAGCTGTCGCACCCCTTTTTTAACTCCAAAAAGAATTAATTTTTAAGTTTCGAAAGGGTTTTTATTATCAAAGTGACAAAAGATGAAAATTTGTTTCAAAAAGGACTATTTACATTTTTTATTCAGAGTCGCCACTTGACATAATTCGGTGTGCCAAGTCACCTTTGAAAGATCCTTTTCAAAATGATTTGACTCTTTAAAACTGATTTGCGAACAGAGATTCTGACTAAGGAATTTTATTGATTGAGGGGAAGGTGTTAGGCACCCTTCAGTCCCGTGGTTTGACCACGATCGCTTGGTGGATCGTATCGTCTAATTTTGACACTATAAATATATAAACCACACAAAAAACATACAAAACGATCAAACGAACAAACAAAACAAGTCCAAAATATAGTGTTCATTCCAATTATTATAAACCAAAAATAAAAAGGTATTGAAATGTAAACCTACGCTAACCTACACTAATCCTAATCTATGCTCCACCTAATGCCTCAGTCCTTGATCAAGATCATCTCCCACCAACATAATACATCGGGGCATTCCCCGGTGAATGAACACAAATACCTTGGGGCATTCCCTGACCAAATGATACAAGTGATCTTAAAGTGATAAAGCCAAAAACTATTCAATCACACAATTCAAATATTCCATCAATCCACAGTCCCTAAATTCACCTACCCGACCTATGTTTTCCTATCCCACTTGACTTATCATGATACTATCACGTTCCGATAATATTCATGCTTTCCGAATTTAAACAAAGCAATAATAAATCAAAGTTAGTCTAAATTAAACCCTTTTTAATCAGTTTCTCAATTCTACCCCCAACAGTCAATTTTAATCCTTTATGAGATATTATTTCATCATACAATTCATAATCAATCCATAATTAAAGAAATCAAGCACTAAATCAAAACAAACAACAATTCATGTCATCATGGATCAACCAACACACCGTGTTTCAATTCAAAGCATTGAACATGACAAATGACGAAATAAAGAAGAGAAGGAGTAGAATTAGACCTCAATGCCACTTTCAAGTATTATTCGATAAACGAGATAAAATCCTCACCGGAACCTCAAATCGAACCTCAATCGAACAAAACCAGTTTCGGTATCAAGGAATTACGATCCAAATAGATTAAAAAAAACAATGGAAAACCTTAATCCGAACCCCCTAAATATCAGATTTTTGAACCAATCATAGAAAAACATCTAATGGAATCAGAATAGGGTCTCCGTTTGTGCCTCACCGGAGCTTCAGTGGAGTGTGCAGTTAATGAAAATGACGTTTCCTAGCCAGATTTCACCAAAAAGGATCAGAAAATAGGGGCGGGTTTGGAGTTCGTGGATTCTTCTCCAGTGGAGTAGATGAGGAGGGTCAGTTTTGGTTGGGTCTCGCTGGAAAGAGCTAAACAAAACCGTTTTCCCCTTTTCGGGCACTGCTCCGCCTCCGTTCACTCTCTACTCTCGATCTCATCTCTCTTTTTGATCTCCCTCGCTTCTATCTCTCTGTTTCTTTCCGAGTAGGTGCGTGCTTTTTCTGGTGGTGTGTGTGTGTGAGATGGTGTTGATGATGAAGTGGGTGTGTGTTAGTGTGTGTATGTGAGAGAAAAATGGAGAAGAAGCTCCCTCTTCTCAATATTTTTGTGTGTATATATTCTGTTTTGAGCCAAAATGTGAGAGTCCCTGTGTAAATTCCGTGGCCCCAGGTATTCAATGGGAATTCATTATACTGTGTAGATAATTTTCATTTTTCTTTTTATCCTTTTTTTTAATTAGTTAAGAAAGCAAAAAATATGAGAAAGGTGGGATAGGGGTACACATGGGTATAGGGGTGTGGGGTGATGAGGTGTCCACTTTTATTGGAGAGGTTATTAGGATAGGATTAAAACAAGGTAAAATTTGTTAAGGGTTGTTGTTTTGTCATTTTATGGAGGGATAATTACATGGGTGAGGGTGCGTGATAAGGTGAGCTAAAAATAGATAAAATTGGACTTTCGGAGGGATAAAATTAGGTGTCTACACCCACCAAGTTTAAGGAGTTGAAAGAGCAACTCAAAGATCTTTTAGATAAAGGTTTCATAAGGCCTAACGTTTCTCTAAGGGGCGCTCCCATCCTATTTGTGCGAAAGAAAGATGGTTCTTTGCATATGTGCATTGACTATCGCCAGTTATATAAAGTTATAGTCAAAAACAAATATTCTCTTCCCAGAAGTGATGACTTATTTGACCATCTCCAAGGTGCCAGTTATTTTTCAAAGATAAACCATAGACCTGGCTATCATCAGCTTAAAGTAAGGGAATGTGATATTCCAAAGACAGCCTTCAGAACCCGCTATGGTTATTTTGAGTTTCTAGTCATGTCCTTCAGGCTAACCAATACCCCAACAACTTTTATGGACTTGATGAAAAGAGTGTTCAAATAGTATCTGGACATGTTTGTCATAGTCTTTATAGATGATATCCTTGTCTACTCTTGTAGTGAGGATGATTATGCAGACCATCTCAGAATTGTGTTGCGAACTCTTAGAGATCACCAGTTGTTTGCCAAATTTAGCAAGTGTGAATTTTGGCTAAGATTAGTAGCATTTCTCGATCATATTATTTCTAATGAGGGCATTAGAGTTGATCCCCAAAAGACAGAAGCCATAAGGAATTGGCCTAGACCTATCTCTCCATTAGATTTTAGGAGTTTCTTAGGTCTAACTAGATATTACAAACATTTTGTTGAGGGTTTATCATCTATTGCATCTCTTATATCTAGATTGACCCCAAAAAAAGTTAAGTTCTAATAGTCAGATTTTGTGTGAGAAGAGTTTTCAAGAGTTAAAAACTCGACTCACTTTAGCCCCAATCCTAGCATTACCCGATGGTATGGATGGTTTTATGGTGTATTATGATGGCTTCAGAGTTGGTTTGGGTTGTGTGTTGATGCAGAGGGGTAAGGTTATAGTCTATGCCTCTAGACAACTTAATCCTCATAAAAAGAATTACCTAACCCATGATCTTGAATTAGCTGCTATGGTGTTTGCTTTGAAAATTTGGAGACACTACCTGTATGGTGTGCACGTTGATGTGTTCACGGATCACAAAAGCTTGTAGTACATATTTATTCAGAGGGAGTTGAATCTCCGTCAGAGAAGGTGGTTGGAGCTATTGAAGGATTATGATATGAGTGTGTTGTATCATCCGGTCAAGGCCAATGTAGTGGCAGAAGCCCTTAGTAGATTGTCTATGGTAGTGTTGCTTATGTGGAGAATGATAAGAAAGAGTTAGCTCAATAAGTTTATTGTTTGGCTAGATTGGATGTTAGGTTGGTGGACTCAACTGAGGGGAATGTTTGGGTTCAGAGTAGTTCCAAATATTCCCTAGTTTCGGTAGTGAATGAGAAACAAGATATGGATTCTAGTTTGGTCAAACTGAAGGAGTCAGTTAAAGACCAAAAGGTCAAGGTTTTCTCCCAAGGGGGAGATGGTGTGTTGAGATACCAGAGTAGGTTGTGTGTGCCATGTGTTGATGATTTGAGGTAGAGAATTATGGTTGAAGCGCATGGTGCGCGTTATTCTATTCATCCAAGTTCTACCAAGATGTACTGCGACTTGCAAGAAATCTATTAGTGGAGTGGTATGAAGAAAGACATAGAAGATTTCGTAGCAGAGTGTGCAACTTGTCAACAGGTTAAGGTAGAGCACCAAAGACATGGTGGTACATTGCAAGAGTTTGGTATCCCTACTTGGAAGTGGGAAGAGGTGAATATGGATTTTGTGACTGGTTTACCCCATTTGCGTCGTCATCATGATTCGATTTGGGTTATAGTAGACAGATTGACTAAGTTAGCATATTTTTTGCCAGTTCACACATCCTATACAGCTGAAGATTATGCTAGGTTGTATATCTAAGAGATGGTTAGATTGCATGGAGTTCCTTTGTCCATCATCTCAGATAGGGGTACTCAGTTTACCTCTCAATTCTGGAGAGCTTTTCAGAAGGGTCTTGGTACCCAAGTTTATCTTAGTTCAACTTTTCATTCGCAGTCAGATGGTCAAGCAGAGAGGACCATCCATACCTTAGAGGATATGTTGAGAGCTTGTATTCTTGATTTCAAAGGTAGTTGGGATGAGCATTTGCCATTGATTGAGTTCACCTATAATAACAGTTATTATGCTAGTATTCAGATTGCTCCGTTTGAGGCTCTATATGGGCGAAGATGTAGATTGCCAGTCGGTTGGTTCGAAGTGGGTGGGGCTGCTTTGATTGGGCCAGACATGGTGTTTGAGGCCATAGAGAAAGTTTAGTTAATTAGAGAGAGATTGAAAGCAGCACAGAGTCGTCAAAAATCCTATGCAGACGTAAGAAGAAGAGATCTTGAGTTTGAGGTTGATAATTTTGTGTATTTGAAAGTTTCACCCATAAAAGGGGTGAAGATATTTGGCAAGAAGGGGAAGCTTAGTCCCCATTATATAGGTCCCTTATGTATTTTGAGTTGTGTTGGGAAATTAGCCTATGATTTTGAGCTACCCGCAGATTTATCCTCAGTTTATCCGGTGTTCCATGTGTCCCTGTTGAAGAAGTGCATGAACGATTCAGCTGTCATAGTTCCTCTAGAGGATACAGATATTCAGATCAGCCTTTCGTATGAAGAAGTCCCATTAGAGATTCTTGATCATCAGATTCGTAGACTAAGGAACAAAGAAGTTTCCTTGGTCAAAGTCTTGTGGCGAAATCAGTCCGTTGAGGGAGCTACTTGGGAAGCAAAAGCAGACATGTGTACCAAATACCCTCATATCTTCTCCATGAACTCAGATTCAGTCGAAGGTAATAGTTTTCCTTCATTCAGTTCTTTTCTAAATCTCAGATTCAGTTATATAATTATTTTTATACGAATTTAGGCATTTTCAGATCAGTTCAGTAGCTCATTATATTTGAGATTCAGACATAGTTTATTTCAGTTGTGCGAGATATCTTATAGCCTCAGATTCCTCAATATTTTTAGCTTAATTAGCAATATTTGAGGATGAATGTTTCCAAGGGGAAGCTATTGTAATACCCCATACTTTTCTTAGGTTAAATTCATTCCTAGAATGTAAGGAGAGATCTTCAAAGATGAACAAAATTTATTTCGTGTGTAATTCTTTAGATTTAGACTTTCCATGGTGTGGAAAATTGAATAATCTTTCCATCGATATCAAATTCTCCCAATTCCAACACTCGGTGAAGGAGTTATGACGTTTTTAAGTTGACAGTATGCCACCTGGGCAGTCACCGTGTCACGGAGGTGGTTAAATTCAGAATTGTCATTTTCCAGTGGACCTCCGCGATATTGGCACATTACAGAGAGGTCCATTTTCCCATTTTTCAATTTCCAGTAGCCAAACGCTATAATGTCGCATTGTGCCGAAGGCCAAAATGGCATTCCTATAGGGCACCGCAATGGTGGCGCATCGCGTTGAAGTTCCAGGTCCCAATTGTCAAAATCCAGTGGTACAACGCAATAGCTCCGTGTCGCATAGGTCTCCAATTTCTCAGTTGTCAAATTCCAGTGAGCCACTGCGATAGTGGCGTGTCGCGGTGGCCCATTAAATCGGGACCCCAGTTCATTTTTTCAGTTTTGTCTAGAAGTTTAAAGAGGGTATTTTGGACAATTCCCAAGCCCCCAATCCACCCAAACATAAGATTAAACCCATTCTAAACCTATTATACTCATTATTCATCAATTTTCTCTCAAAAAAAACCCTAGAGCTCTAAAGCTTCTTCTCCAAGAAATCAAAATCCTCAATTGATTCTTCATGAAAGCTTAAAATTGAGGATTTCCAAGACAAGGTAGTCAAGAAACCATCATCAAGAACCCAATAGGAATTCAAAATTCAAGGTTCCTTCATCTAATCATCAATCAAGGTATGTGGGATTTATGAACAAGGATATTCTTTTATCCTTGTGCTCAAAACTTGTTTTAAATTTCAAAGTTATTTGATTTTATATGATTTTCCATGAATTTGAAATTAGGGTTCATACCCAATTTTGCCATTTACAAGATTATGAGATTTCAAATGAATTATAAGTCGAATTGCATGTTTATTTTCATATTTTCATGCTTATTGTAGTAATTTCCAGATTTTGAGATGAATTATCATTGTCTTCATTATCAAGCATGATTATTATGATATTTTGACCTGAGTTTGATACATGGGTTTTAAGCCCTAAATTTATATGTTGAGATTTTGAGAAAAATGATGCTTTAAGCATCTTATGAGCTGATTATATTAGATTTATAATAAAGTTTTGATCTTTTGATCCTTAGATAAGTTTTGGAATCCACTTTTCAGATTTCTCACAGATTACTGGAAGCAATATAGCTTCATTTATGGATTTATTCAGAAAATGCATAATCGATTTCATAATAAACCCTTATACGAGTTTTTAAGTGGATTTCCACGAGATGAGCGTTGAAAATTTAAAGGCTGTAGTATTTGGCACTGATTTGGGTATGATTCCAAGGTCTCATACCCCAGAACATACGTACCACCGTTGGATTGAGATTAAGTGCCCATAGTGGGCAGAGTTGTGATCAATTTAGCTGAGGTTGTATTCCCTGGAAAGAGTATGACACCTCTCCCCAACGTGAGGTTTCTTCCTTAGGAGGATGAGACGTTGGACTCCATGTAGCTCGCATGGTTTACATCGGTTAAGAGAACCTCCCTACAACTTAATAGTAAATATTTTTAGAATAATTTTAAAGTGTTTCCCTTCAGATAAAAGATAAAGTATTCTCCTTAATAGCAAAGAATAAGAAGAAAGCTTTTAGAAAACTAAGTGTAAAGGCTCACAAGTTTTACTCAAATTATACCTTACATAAAAGATAATTGCTACAGATTTCAGCTTTCAGATTCCAGATTTCAGGTTCAGTAGTGAGTCTTTCTGCACTTAGATCGAATGATTTAAAGGGAGAATACAAGTATAACTTTTAGAACTAAATGTTATGGCTCACAAGATTTATAAAGTATGTTTTGCTTCTTATTGCTACATATTTCATTATTTCAGATATTCCAGCTTATGTGAGTCATTTACATTTAGCGTGCATTGTTTTATAATTGATGACTATGAGATGATGTTTTACTTATGCATATCACCCCCATATACACAGTACATCCTCAAAGTACTGATCCTCATATATATCTATGTGCTACATTGTCTCATAATGTAGGTTCAGGTGCTCAGTGTCAGCAACGTGAGTAGTTTAAGCATCTTTATCTATATCCGACAGTTGGTGAGTCCTCATAGTTCGGGGACTTCTTCATTCATATTTTGTAGTTTATCAGTTTATGAGATTTAGCATTTCCTTTCAAACAGTTCTAGTTAGCTGGGGGTTTGTCCCAGTGACTCTCTAGTATTAGTAGTAGAGGCTCGTCAGACTATTAGTTTTGAAGAAGATTATTCAGTTTTGATGTTTTAGAAATTATGTTCAGATTATTCTCAGATATTATGGACTGTGTTTGGCCCCATTTTTGGATCAACCGAGGGACCACTAAATGTCTGCCACTATCATGGGTACAATCGTGCAAGGACTCTTTTCAATTCCATTACACAAGGCATCGGCTACAGTGATCAGACGAGTATGTACTAATTCTTCTACCTCAATTGGGAAGATCACCATTCCTAGGAAGTAGATGATGAATGCAAAGATTCGTTTACTTTCCCAAGAGTTGGGGTCAGAACCTTATTCTTTATATATTTCTTTTCCTTACATGTGCTTGAACCGATCAACCAAGTAACTACCTAAAATTTTTAACCTCATCACATATGCTTCCAATCTGCTGTAGTAGAGACCCAGTTTGTCGCTGGCTTTTTCCAGAGCGACACTTTTTGGGATGATCACCTCAGCCCTTTGCCACCTCATTGTTGATGGCATACTCTTGTTTTCTACGTATCCTCCAATTTTTAATAGGAGTGGGGTTATTTCTACATCACCAAATCTAAACACCGATCTTATTTCATCCCTAAATGCAATGGCTGCCTTAATAAGCCCTCTACATGGGGTGACTTGCATAAGGGATGACAAGTTTCCCAATACTTTGTCTACCCTGCTTTGTCCATAGTAACCCAAGTCCGACTACCAATGCTTCATATGTGGTGGCATGCACCAAACCATGCCAAACCTTGGGTATGAAGTTGTGATGGCCATTAAATATGCAAAACAAAGTATTAGTCTACCCTACCCCCTAAAGAGAAAATGACATTATTTTGGCATAATTGTCTCTAAAAATGCACATAAATAGTGAGACATTCTTTTCGGGATCATGGGATTCCTTAGAACTTAGGGCCAGGTTTTCTAACATGACATCCTAGTCTTTTGGGATGTTTATTCCTTAGTAAAGGGATAAACGGTTTGATTTTAGGAATAAGAGTGGTTTTTACAAGGTTCCCTCTAGTGGACAACTTGAGAGTGGGAAAGCTCATAGATGTCGATGCACCGCTAATCGAATGATACACAAGGCATTTCCCGAAGGGTGTTTTAGGAAAGAACCTAAGGTCCCCATCAGAGTCGATATTCTGTCGTGCCTCATTTTTTTGGTTAAAAGTGAGATTATGTCATACCCTAAATTAAGGACGAACAAGAACCGTATACACACATTCTACAACCACTCTATTACGTATGCGAGGTTATGGAATAATAACAAGCAAGGTATTCAATAAGAGTTCCATATATACACGAGGGAGTTAAATTAACAAAACTATACAATACTATATGATGTCCATGAAGTCTCTAGTCAATTTAGCATACTATGCTACAAGTGACTAGTTGGCATCCGGCCTGTCACGCCCAACCAGAAACCTGTACATATAGTAAAAAATACTAGGCATAGACTGGCTCCAGAGAGAGTTGGAGCTCACCAAAATCTCAGCTGAAAATGGTAATAGAGCCTAACGTGGATGCCTGCGATCAGGAGGATCACAACCTGCATTAATAAAACATAGTGGGACCGAAACGTCAGTACATAAACAACGTGTACCGGTATGAAAGCAGATAAAATAACAGCTGGACAGATACAGAAGCTCATATGAGTTAAATGGTAATTTGAAAAATGTATGAGCCCACAAGTAACACATATACGATATGAACTAATAAGTTATGCACCAACCTTATTAGCATCTTATATAATATTTAATACAAACGTTCATTATATTATACGACTTATACTTTGCCTAGGTGATGCACTTACCCTATAAGTCGTACAGATGATCACTAGATGGCCTTCCGAAGGAAATCTAAGGCAAGTATAAAGCATATGTTGCTTACATACTCATTGTTGTGATCTCATATGTGTAACTGTAATCGCAGTCTGTATCCAGGTATGCCCCACCCGGGGGATCACTATGAGGGTCTGCCCGTAGGCCATATATGCCATATGTTGGATCGAGTTAGGGAAAATCAATACGTGACGTTCCAATTGACTTCAAAAACAAATGATGCCACAAAGGCGGGTACGCCCAATGATTGGGCTCATTATAGTGGTTGGGTATCGATATAGGGTGGTGCCTTAGCAGTGATGGAAGAGTTTAGCTTTACATACCTTATTGCTTTATTAACTATGAGAGTAATTCGAGCCTCAAGTGATTCAACCAACGACCATTCGGCCTTTATCTTACCAACCAATAGTTCCTGCTATCTGAGCAATTCACAAGCTACAAGGATAACATATATGTCCATCAATAATCCGAAGGAATGTTTAACAACTTATTTCAATACTCCTCACTTATGCCCGAAATTAATCGGACTACTTATCCAGAATTCGGAGTAAATTCTAACTCTTCCAACTTATAAAATTCAACAATAAATCCACCCAATTGATTGAAATCCCTAAAACCCCCTTTTTATCAAAATTTCCATTTTCCCTCTTTCATTTATGACCCAACTTTAAAAGAAGTAAAGCACAACTTGAAATTAAACATCCCCAAAATACTTATCCACATCAAATTCATGAAAAGTGGTATAGAATTTACCTTTTTGAATTCAATTTCAATTAAAGATTCTTCAAATCCCTTGCGGCTGCCACCAAATCCTTTAGTTTATATGTTCCTTAAGACTAGGGATATCCTTTCTCCTTTATATTCTCCTTTTCTCCTTGACCCCTTATAAGTAATTAATTTTTTTTTTCTTATTGATGCCTCAAAAGGAAAATGGAAACAGAGAATGCAAGCTTTGTTCCTGGAAACACGTTTCCAGTGAACTAATATTGTTTCCGCCATTCAATTTAATACTATTTTAAGGAAAAGTTATATAAAAGGCGGTCCCCACTATTCTTTATTAATATCACTAACAAATATAATATGTATATGCATATATAAGAAAGCAACATTCAATTATTTTATCCACATAGATATCTAACAATGAGATAAATAATTATGCATACACCACCCTTCATAACCTTAGTGTTATGACTTTCAATACTATTAACTTAGATTCAAATTTTCTTTTTTTTGATATGCTACAATCTCCCCCACTTAGGATCATTCGCCCTCGAATGATGCTTAAAGCTTATCCTCTATCCTACCACGATCCAAAACACCTAATAGATCATCCAACTCCAGTCTTACCTTATCCTGTTATAAGGCCTCGAAATTTGACTAACTTTTCAAATTTCTACAAATTTCGCCAGAGTTTTCTTTGTAAATAGGACTATCGGGTGCCTGTCAGCTAACTAGAATATGTATCAATAAGCTTTACAGAGCGTCACAACACATATAAAACCCAACAGATAATATACGAGGCCCCACTTGGCCTTAAACTCAAAAACAATAACACACGAGGCTCCTCTTGTCCTTAACACCATTAAAAGTCATAACCAACCATATGACTTACCTTATACGCTGCATCTGCACGCTGTTTCCATGTAAATCTCAAGGCTCATAGGCACAAATCATGTGCCTAAACATATCAAGAACAAATCAGATATCAACAGAATAAATTATAATAGCACTAATGATCACATAAAGGAAAAAGTAGTTTAAGAACCTTTGGGTAGTTTTGAAACAACTATGGTATTTATCTTTCATATCTGCTTCTACTTCCCAGGTGGCTTCTTCTACATTTCGAATTCTCCACAACACCTTTATTGAAACTATGTTTTTAGATCTTAACTTTCTGACCTGCCGATCCAATATTGCCACGGGGACTTCTTCGAATAATAAGTCTCCATCAAGTTCAATACCCTCTATAGGGATGACACGAGATGGCTCTCCTAAGCATTTACGTAGCATAGACACATGAAAGATCGGATGCAATAAAGTGCCTGTTTTTTGGCCTCAGTGTCTTTCACTTGGACTAGGTGATACAAACACCTCTTTGCAATAAGCTTTTGTGCCTTAAGAAAGGAAATAAACCTCCCTCTAGGCAACATAAAATCACCCCTCTACTCTAGGATTGGCTCTCCTAGGAAGTGGAAACGGGCTATCTTGGTTCGACAATAAACTATAGCATAACAAAAGAATAACCAATCCATACCTATAATAATGTCAAAGTCGACCATTTTAAGTTCAATCATTTTAGCCAATGTAGCCCGACCACATACTGTCACAACACATCATAATAAACCCGTGTAGCTATAATAGAATCTCCTACTGGAGTCGATATCGCAAATGGTTTGTGTAACAACTCGTGCTCTATTCCAAACTGCTTAGAAACAAATGGAGTAACATATGACAAGGTGGATCCTGGGTCCATCAAGGCATATACATCATGTGAAAAGACAACTAAGGTACCTGTGACCATATCTGGATATGCCTCTGAATCCTGCTGACCAGCTAGTGCATACATACGGTTCGGGCCTACGCTCAAACTAGGCCCTCTGCCCCTACTAGATCCTCTACCTGCTGATGCCTCAGGACCGCGAGGAGAAGAAGGCGCTGATGAAGATGAAGCTGATGCAGACCCTGTAGGCTGTGATCGGTCGCATATACCCTTACCTTTAATCTATGGATAATCACGTACCATATGACCCTCTATACCTCACCAGTAACACGTATTTGAACCACACCGACACTCTCTTCCATGTGGTCCGCCACACTACCTGCATGTAGGTTGAGGTGGTAATCCTTGACCAGAACCCCTCTGAGGTCGAAAGTCTGGTGCTCTAGAAGTCTGGCTCTGCTCATACCTATGCCTTAAGAACTGAGTTGGAGCATTATATGTGGAGCGCACAGCTGACTGGGTCTGCCTAGGTGGCCTTCTACTAGTGGTAGCTCTACTGCTTCCCTAATACTGGATGGTCATCCTAGCTCTCTTACTCTGCTTTCTTTCCCTATCTATTTCATGATTACACTGATCTTCCTCTATCTGTTGAGCACGTACCATGATCCTTGCTATATCCAAATCTTTATTCATAGCAGCAACTGAAAGAAGGTTCTTTAAGGGCAAGGCCATTCACAAAGTGATGAATCCATTTTGTTTGTGTGATAACTACCTATAGATCATATTTGGACAACTACATAAACCGCAAACAATACTCCTTGACATTAATATTACCCTGCTTCAAAGATAGAAATTCATCCACCTTCGCCTCTCTGAGCTCTAATGGCATAAAATGATCTATGAAGGCTTCTACAAATTCTTCCCAGACTGCTGGAGGAGCTTTCTGGCCTCTTAAGGAAACCCACATCTCATACCAATCAACAGCAATATCTTTTAGTCGATGGGCAACCAATTCAACTGTGTCTGTATCTGAAACCCGCATCACCTTACAAATTCTATGTGCCTCATCAATGAATTGTTGAGGGTCCTCTGCAAGCTTAGAACCTATGAATTTTGGTGGATTCATATGGAGGAAATCTTTGATTCTAGATTTGGCTATCCCTTCCTGAGTAGCAACAGGTATGCCACCATTATGTCTTTGGGCTTGAGCGACGACCAACTGTGTAACCAACTGTATCGCTCCCTTAATATCTGGCTCTGAGGCACTTGGTGGCGGGGTAGGAACTACTGCTGGCACTACTGGGGGTACAGAATCCCCTGTAGGTCCTTCCGTTCTGAGCATTTAAGAACCTGGAAGCATAGAACCCAACAAACTTTCTTGAGTCCTATTTAGATCCACCAATACGGGGGATTACCCGATAGTGGTTGCCTCCTGAGTAGTGCTAGTAACGACCTGCTGGGATGGTTTATCCTTTTCTGTAGCAAATATGGTTTGTATCACAAATAAGCAGGGTAGAAGTCAGAAGTAACTTTCTATAACTTAGCTTTATTGCACGATCTAGATTATATATGAAGGTCAAATTTCTAGATGTCCATACAGTCCCTTAATTATAAATGTGGCGCGCAACACATTGATAAGTAAGGTCATAATAGAAACAGCCTCATAGACTTCCTAGGACACCTGAACCTAGGTGCTCTGATACCAAGTTTGTCACGCCCCAAATTAAGGACAAACAAGAACCGTAGATATACATTATACAAGCACTCTATGACGTACGCAAGGTTATGGAATAATAACGAGCAAGGTATTCAATAAGAGTTGCATATATACATAAGAGAGTTACATTAACAAAACTATACAATACCACACGATGTCCATGAAGCCTCTAGTCAATTTAACACACTATACTACAAGTGACTAGTTGTCATTCGACCCGTCATGCCCAACCAAAAACCTGTACATATAATAAAAAATATAGGTATAGACTAGCTCCAGAGAGAGTTGGAACTCACCAAAATCTCAGCTGAAAACGGTAATAGAGCCTAACGTGGACGTCTGCGATCAAGAGGATCAGAGCCTACATTAATAAAAAATAATAAGCCCTAAACATCAGTACATAAACAACATGTACCGGTATGAAAGCAGATAAAATAACATCTGGACAAATACAGAAGCTCATATGACTCAAACAATAATGTGAAAAATATATGAGCCAACAAGTAACACATATACGATATGAACTAATAACTTATGCACCAACCATATTAGCATCTTATATAATATTTAACACAAGCGTTCATTATAATATAGGACTTATACTTTGCCTAGGTGATGTACTTACCCATAAGTCGTATAGATAATCACAAGATGGCCTTCCGAAGGCAATTTGAGACAAGTATAAAGCATATGTTGCTTACATACTCATTGTTATAATCTCATATGTGTAACTGTAATCGCAGTCTATATCCAGGTACGCCCTGCCCAGGGGATTACTATGAGGGTCTGCCCGCAGGCCATATATGCCATATGTTGGCTCGAGTCAGGGGAAATCAATACATGACATTCCAACTAACTTCAAAAACAAATGATGCCAACGCCCAATGATTAGGCTTGCTATAGTGGTCGGGTCTCGATCCTGTGCATAGAATCACATCGAGCGATATGCCAAGCCAACCCTATGTACCCTCCCATCATTACTGTATATCAAATAATTCCTTGAAGGCCTATGACATGTGAGTTACAATATTGATAGTCTAGTTACCATATACAGATACAACTATGCCATTACTATTTATTTTACTCCTAACGTGTGTTATCCACATATATATTGTGGCTTAAAGGCTTCAAGTATAGAAACTTATGATAGTAAGAAAGTATCATGAAAATTTAACATAAAGAAGGAAGGATAGATACTTATAAGCTTGATGGTAGAACGAGGGAATGGTATGTAAGGCAACATAGAGATTCCACTTTCATTTTTCATGAGAATTATACTAACATCAAATGGAAAAGAGCACATGAAATAGGGTGGTGCCTTAGCAGCGAGGGAAGAGTTTAGCTTTACATACCTTATTGCTTTATTAACTATGATAGTAATTCGAGCCTCAAGTGATTCAACCAATGAGCATGCAACCTTTATCTTACCAACCACTAGTTCCTGCTATCTGAGCAATTCACTAGCGACAAAGATAACATATATGTCCATCAATAATCCAAAGGAATGTTTAACAACTTATTTCAATACTCCTTATGCCCAAAATTAATCAGGCTACTAATCCAGAATTCAGAGTAAATTCTAACTCTTCCAACTTATACAATTCAACAATAAATCCACCCAATTGATAGAAATCCGTAAAA
>NC_061112.1:114349161-114366350 GCF_002878395.1 Capsicum annuum | reverse complement strand
TATACAATTCAACAATAAATCCACCCAATTGATAGAAATCCGTAAAACCCTTTTTTTTTTTATCAAAATTTCCATTTTCCCTCTTTCCTTCATGAACCAACTGTAAAAAAAAGTAAAGCACAAATTCAAATTAAACATCCCAAAATACTTATCCACATCAAATTCATGAAAAGTGGTAGAGAATTTACCTTTTTGAATTCAATTTCAATTAAAGATTCTTCAAATAGATTCTTCAAATCCCTTGCGGCTGCCACCAAATCCTTTAGTTTATATGTTCCTTAAGACTAGGGATATCATTTCTCCTTTATATTTTCCTTTTCTCCTTGACCCCTTATAAGTAATCAACTTTTTTTTTTTTTCTTATTGATCCCTCGAAAGGAAAATGGAAACAGAGAATGCAAGCTTTGTTCCTGGAAATACGTTTCTAGCGAATTAATATTGTTTCCCCCATTCTATTTAATACTATTTTAAAAAAAAGTTATATAAAGGCGGTCCCCACTATTCTTTATTAATATCACTAACAAATATAATATGTATATGCATATATAAGAAAGCAATATTTAATTATTTTATCCACATAGATATCTAACAATGAGATAAATAATTATGTATACACCACCCTTCATAACCTTAGTGTTATGACTTTCAATACTATTAACTTAGATTCAAATTTTTTTTTCGAGATGCTACAAATTCGATGTGACCACTCTTTTTGAAATTGTTTGAGGAAAGATGTAAAGAGTCGCCACCTAACGAATTAAGGTGTGTTTGGGCATCGATCTAGGCTACTATGAATCTATTTTTGTTGTTTTGTCCTAGTTCACCAGAAATTCAGGTAAGGGTTCAAATTTCCTCGAAACAAAGGTGTTAGGCACCTTTCGAGATTCACAAAGGTGGTTTCTGGCCAAATTCATATTTTACGTGGGGATTCTATGTGATCAAATAAAGGTCACTTATTTCTAACTTAATTGTTAGCTAAGTGATAAAGTAATTAATAAACCAATGCATATTATTTTATCATTTCTAATTGTTAATTATCTAGGTGATAAAAGTCAATAAAACATGTAAATAAGACAAGCAAGAAGAGAGAAGTGATATAAATTGTAACAAAAGGGACTGCTTATATATAATAAACTAATTATCCCAAATAAATAAGCATGTAAAGTAGAAGAATAAAATACAAAATTAAACGAAAGAAAATTTTTGGTTCCCTTCGGATCAAAACCCCAACTTATTTAATCCTTATCCGACCCACATGTCAAATTCTTAAACAAGTAACAATATCGAACATTGTGTAATGTCTCTGGAGATTATCACTTTCGAATGACTACCTGTCCCATCCCACCTAGGTTGGTTGTCAAATCTAAAGGCGTTCTAAGACAAGGATAAAACTAACGTCTTGAGAGTACCTATCGTCCCACTTATAGACCAAGAGGCATTGGGCTTTGCTAATTCAATTTTATGGTCTAGACAACATAAAGCTATGTTTCTTAGGACTCAAAATGTGTAAAACACAAAGGACGTCAAGTAGAATGTAATGTCTCAAGTTAGCCTCTTGGTTACTTAAAATTTATTAATGTGATTAATATGCAAAACTAAATAATTACAATTTTGTTAATTAAGTCTATAGGCATGGTATCTAGGCGTTAAACAATTGTTAATTATAATGAAATGTAACTGTTGTTCATGTCAAAAGTAATGTGTTACTGATTTGTTAAAAGGGCATATCAAAATAAAGTATTTATGTCAAAGAGTTGTGCTCATGAATTTCATCGTGCAAGACATGTTATAAGTTAATGACAGTGTGGAAAGTTAAAGTTACATGTTGAAAATATATTATCATGCTGATGTTTAATGCTAAAAATGCATTAGCATACTGAAAATATAATGACTTACTTAAACTGCTATTTAACATGCCGAAACTGTTTAAATTTAACGTTTAAACATGCTGAAAAAGATGTTAATGTGCAGGAATTTCGTTTTAACATGCTAAAATGCATTTTTTAATGGGAGAACATGCTGGAATTTAATGCTGAAAAATGTATTATCATGCTGAAGTTGCATTGACATGCTGAAAAAGTCATCGACATGCTTAATTTTTCATGTTAACATGCTGGAAATGCTTACGTTCTATTATTTAACGCGCTAAAACTCAATGTGAACATTGTCATGATGAAATACATATTAATGTGCAGAAATTTAATGCTAAAATGCTAAATGTCATGCTTAAAGTCACTTTAATGTGCTGCCATGCTAAAAATATACTAATATACTTAATGCCAATTTAATTTAGTATGTCGGACGTCATTTTGATCCTAAACTCAAGATTCCTAATTGAATTAATTAGTAGATTAAATGTTTAAGCATTTATGTGTTAATAAATCCTAGGTTTGTGTGCCTAAGTGATCCACGTAGCACGTAACACACATGAAAACCTTAGTTGTGCCTATCTATACTTATACTATTCATAGCAACCAGTCAAAATCATACCAGTCAAATCAAGCAACCAGTTAAAATCATACCAAACAGCTCACATATATGCAGGACGCTTATCACGATTAGAATTCAAAAGGACAGAAGACACATAAGTCAAAATTGCCAAAATCCTTGATCTAAGGCACATCGTGGTTAAAAGTAAAAAAAGATTTAACAGTCTATGATAGTTAGGGTTTTTAACATGTGTTGGTCAAAGAATGTGAATAAAAACACAACTTAAAAGAATCAAATCGAGATTAAAATCAACTATCGCTAATTTCAATTTTGACAAAGAAGATGAGAATGTTAAGATGAAACTTAAACGCAAAAACAAACCAAAGATGGATTCCGTAAATCCATCGTGTAGTAAAAATTTCTGAGGACACTTGCTCGGAGACTGCAATGGTAGTCGGCCTCAGTTGTTATGGTGATTATTTTGCCAACGGCAGTGTTAAGGGAGGCGTCGGTGGCTGGTCGCAGTTGTTGTTGTCATTGGGGTGGAAGGCGACGGAGAGGATGAACGAAGGGAGTTGGCGGCGGTGGCAGCTGCTTGCTTCTCCAGTAGAAGGCGGCGATGGCAGAGAGAAGAAAAGACGATGATGGTGGCGGCATTGGTCGCTGGTGGCTGATGGCGTGGAAGATCTGGGAGATGGAGTTGGAGCAGCATCAACGCTAGTTTACCAGAGGGGAAGAGAAAAGTGGCGGCTGAGTGAGGACGGTGGTTGGTGGATGAGGAGTGTGAAGACTCACCACCTAACGTATTAAGGTGCGTTAGGGCACCGTTTAGGCTAATTAAAAACCTATTTTTGTTTTTTAGTCTTAGTTCATCATAGATTCGGGTAAGGGTTCAAATTACCTCGAAAGAAAGGTGTTAGATACCTTTCGAGGTTCACAAAGGTGGTTTCCGACCGAATTCGTATTTTACGTAGGAATTATATGTGATCAAATAAAGGTTTCTTTCTTATTAACTTAAATTAAATTTTACTAAGTGGCAAAACATAAATAAATCAAAAATGTAATTTAATTATTTTAACTATTAATTATCTAAGTGATAAAGTCAATAAAACATGTAAATAAGACAAACAGAAAAGAGAAATGACATAATTTACAACAAAGGGGACTGCTTATGTAATAAAGTAACTACACCAAATAAATAAGCACGTAAATTAAATAAAAGAATAAATTTGAAAAAACAAACAAAGGAAAGTTAAGGTTTCATTTGGATTAGAACCCCAACTTGTTTAATGATTATTCGACCCACTGGCCGAACTCTTAAATAAGTAACAATGTCAAATGTCATGTAATATCTCTGGAGATCATCACTTCCGAATGGCTACCTATACCACCCCACCTAGGCTAGTTGTCAAATCTAAAGACGTTCTAGGACAAGGATAAAACTAACGTTTTTAGAATACCTATCATCTCACCTATTGTCCAAGAGGCATTGGATTTTGCTATTTTGGATTTGTGTTCTAGATAAAATAAAGCTATGTATTCCTAAGACTCAAAGCGCGTAACACATTGGAAAGTAGGTAGCACGTAATAATCTCAAATATACCTCTTGGTTAATTAAAGTTGATTACCATGATTAACATGCAAAGACAAATAATTATTTATTTTGACGTCATTAACCTATAGGCATGATATCTAAGTGCTCAACAATTGTTAGTATGGCAAAATATAACTATTGCTCATGTCAAATAATGTGTTGTAAAATTGTTAAAAGGACATGTCGAAGTGAAGTAACTATGTCACAGAGTCATGCTCACAAATTTCATTGCGCAAGACGTGTTGTAAACTAATAATAGTGTCGGAAAATTACATATCAAAAATTATTACAAATATTTTATTTTAAACTGAAAAGTCCGTTAACATGCGAAAAGTACATCTTTTAATGCTTGAGAGTGAATTATCATACAAAAATATATTAACATGTTAGAATATAATGTGAACATGCTAAACATGCATTGACATACTTAAATCCCATGTTGAAAAAAATGAATTAGCATGTAGGAAAATATGCTTAACATGCTGACGTTCAAATTAATATGCTAACATGCTGGGAACTTATTTCTTAATGCCTAACCTTATAAAAGCATGTTGAAATTTAATGTAAATATGCTAAACATGCATTGACATACTGAAATCTCAGGCTGAAAAAATGAATTAGTATGTAGGAAAATATGCTAACATGCTGACATTCAAATTAATATGCCAACATCTTGGGAACTTATTTCTTAATGCTTAACTTTATATTAACATACTGAAATTTAATGCGAACATGTTTAAACTTAATCTTTAACATACTAGAAATTATTATTCATGCTGAAATTATATTAATTATGCTTAAATCTAATGTTAACACGCTGAAAAACAACACTAACATACTAAAATCACATTTATGTGCCAAAAAATATATATCGATATGCTTAATTTTCATGTTAACATGCTGGAAAATGCTTAAGTTCTACTGTTTAACATGTTGGAAATATATTAATATGCTGGAAGAATACATTGACATGCTTAATTTAATGTTTTAACATGCCGAAAATCATATTAACGTACTTAAATTAAATTAAATATGCTAACGTGTTGGAATCAATATTACTTTACTAAAAATGATTTTATTATGCTGGAAAATAATTTTTATGTGCTGAAAACTAACGAAAATATATGCTGAAACACAGTTTTAATATTTTGAAAATTAGTTATTTTGTGTCGGAGAGGGATTTAAGGTGCTAGATATTACTTTTTAAGAGCAGAGATTTAGTTAATGAGTTAAAAAGATGTTGTTTGAATGTGAAAAATTAAAACATAATCGTTGAGAATGTGAAAAAATGCTAAAAGTATCGTTTGTGATATGTCAACTTTGTTAATCATGCCAAAATAAATAAACACATTGTAAGCTAAGATGACATATTTTGATAAGGCAAAATTAGTTAAACTCCTAAAATCATGATTTCTAAGGGAAGACTCGGGCGAGGACGACGGGAGGAGACTCAAAATATTTTTTGATCGAGATAGGGTTGCATCAGAGATCGACTCTCAATCTGTTTTTGTTTGGCTGGTGATGGACGTGTTGATGCAGAGTATTCAAGATCAGGTGCCTTGGTGTATGTTATGTGCAGATGATGTAGTGCTGATTGATGAGACGCGGGCGGTGTGAATGATAAATAGGAGGTTTGGAGGCAAACTCTTAAAGCTAAGGGGTTCAGGTTGAGTAGGTCCAAGAAGGAGTATATGGAATGCAAGTTTAGTGACTCGAAGTAGGAGGATAGAGTGGTGGTGAGGTTGGATTCCCAGGATGTTTGTACGAGGGATAATTTTAAGTATCTCGGGTCTATGATTCAGAGAAATGGCGAGATTGATGAGATGTCTCTAAACGTATTGGAGCAGGTTGGATGAAGCGGAGGCTCACCTCGAAAGTGTTGTGTGATAAGAAGGAGCCCTTAAAGCTTAAAGGTTAGTTCTACAGAGTGGCAGTCCGTCCATCCATACTGTATGGTGCTGAGTATTGGCCAGTCAAGAACTCCCATATTTAAAAATTAAAGGTAGCGGAAATGAGAATGTTGCATTGGATGTGTGGACTTACTTGAGGGGATAAAGTTAGAACTGAGATTATTCGGGGGAAGGTGGGAGTGGCATCGGTGGAAGACAAGATGTGGGATAGAAGGTTGAGATGGTTTGGGCATGTGATAAGGAGGGGAACGAATGCCCCAGTTCGTAGTTGTGAGAGACTATTTGGGAGAAGGTGGGAGTGGCATCGGTGGAAGACAAGATGCGGGAGGGAAGGTTGAGATGGTTTGGGCATGTGATGAGGAGGGGCACGGATGCCCCAGTTCGTAGGTATGAGAGACTAGCTTTGGATGGTTTCATGAGGAGTAGAGGTAGGCCGAAGAAATACTGAAGAGAGGTGATTAGACATGACATGGAGTTGTTACAGCTTAATGCGGACGTGACCCTAGATAGGAAGGTGTGGAGGTCGCGAATAAGGGTAGAAGGCTAATGCGAGGGTGGGTTGTATCTTGTAGTTAGGGAGCTCTTGCATAGCCGTGCTAGTAATCCTAGGATTTTGTCCACTGGTAGGAGCTTCTAGTGTATACTATTACTAGGTGGGTGTTCTTTTCTTATTTCTTATTTTCATATTACTCTTATTTTCGTGTCTCTCGTATTTCTATTTTTATTAGTCCTTATTTCTTATTTTGGCTATGCCACCAATCCTATTTTCGTGTATTACTTTGATCTTGCTAACTATTCTTTATCTTGAGCCGGGGGTCTATCGGAAGCAACCTCTCTACTTATTCGGAGGTAGCAGTATGGACTGTGTACATTTTACCCTCCCCAGACCCCACTTGGTGGGAATTCACTGAGTTTGTTGTTGTTGTTGTAAGCGATTTAATTAATGAATCCTAAATTATGTTTTCCTAGGTGATTCACGTAGCACATAAAGCACATAGGCCTAAGTTGTGTTAGCTTATGATTCATAGAGTATATAAACCCCGCCCTCCGAGAAGTTCCCAATTTTATTATTTACAACAGAATAAAGTTTATAAAATGTTACAGACCAACATTAATAAAAGAATGAAATAAACTAAATTAAAAATAGGTAGCTTTCCTTCCCTTCCCTTCCTTGAATTCTCGGGCGACTCTGCAAATGTTAAAGTACCGCTTAATACTTGTCAAACATGAGCAAGAGAATGAGGCAAGCACAGAAAGAACACTCGAATATAAAAACACATAGTCTTACACAAAAAAACAAAGACAGATCGGACAAGCACAGAGTAATTATTTGAATTGATTCCTATAACCAAGTTCTCTAACACAATACAGCTTATCAAAGAAAGATATATAAATACATCGACTAGACACTTACCCGTTAGTAGCAAAAACTAATAATAAAGATGTTAGATGGAGCCGTTGCAGCAAGTAAGGCAAGAACTTCGTCGAAACCCTGAACCAAAGAACTTGAGAAAATATTTTTTTCTTTGTATTAGAGTGAGAAGGTATATGTTGTAGTAAGTTAATAGCATATGAGATGTTTGTCTAATACAATCAAAAGGAGAGTCTTATATAGTGGGGAGAGTCAAGAATTAAAAGGAAGAAACATGTAAGAAGATTAATCAGTGATGGTAAGAAAGGAAAACAAAATATTTCAAAAAAAAAAGTCAATGGTTAAACTGAATCAATTAAGAGGAGGAAAATATACTAGTCAATCAATTAAGAAAATATTTTCCATAAACGAGTAATTGAATCAGTGGTGCGTCGACAGTCACAAGATTTCCCACCCTCGAGTTGTCCACTCGAGGGAACCATGTCATAAACCCACTCTTATCCTTTAGGTCTTGGATACATATTTCTTTTACTAAGGAATATGCGTCCCATTCAACGTAGGATGTCTTGGCACCCTTGATGTGTTGAATGCTAGTCCCATTCAAAGTCCAAAGGGGTTCACGACCCCTTAAGGACGCATATTATTTGCTATGTGTTGCATTTTTATGAATATTTTGATATTTTACCTATACAGTTGTTTTCGTTTTTGTCTTAGCCACTCTTTACTTTTAGTGTTCCTCACTTTAGAATTCTTTACCCTTAAAATTCTTGTCATGTTAGTAAATTACAATATGCTCTTAGGTCCTATTCAAAAGCCTCCAATTCATCCCCATTTGCTTTCAACTTCTACAACTCTCAAAATTTTGAACTACATTTGGCCTGATTCTTGTTCTAACAAGATAGGCAGGCAATCCTTTATAGGGTGCGGTCATCCTCTTCCTTTTTTCTTTGTTTTACAAAATGTCCTAATATTTGAAAATGTCAAACAATCTTTAGTTTTTCTATCAAATTATATCCTCCATTTCTTTCACCTTCCCATAATGTCATGAGGGTGAAAATTAGAATTTTTTTTCAAATAACTTTTCACAATCTTTCAAACTCTTAAACAACGGTAGGCCTACCTTTAGTTCGAAAGAGACTCCCATAATAGGAAACGTCAAAATACATGCTTGCTATGAGTTAATCTGATTCATTCTTTTATATCACTAACACAGTAATTTCTTTACCTTTTGTTGTTTTGTTTTTCCCTCCCCATAGGTTGATTTGTGCACCCTGGCCTATCACACCCATTCAAAAGGGGCTCCTTTTTCTCCTCCCCCTCTTCTTACAGGTCTCAAAAACAATGAAGTGAATAGTGATGGATAAGGAGGGTGCTAGTTCCGAAGGAGGTAGTGTTGTCGGGAAAAATAACATAATACTAAAAATGGATCAAAGGATTCTGGAGTTACAAGGGGAACTGGAGCAAGTGCGCAATCTGGTTAAGCTGTCTCTTAATCTGAATACTCCTAAATTTCAAGCCGATAGCTATGCCATACCAAAGTCCCAAAGTGTTTCCAACCCTTCAATGCCTCCTCCTCAGACTCAAATTCCCGCAAATGTCCAAAGCCTCCCAAACAACCAAAATATCCCAACTCCGCCATATATGCCTACCCACCATGTTCAAGATCCTAAGAACTCTACTTATCCTTCTCCGTAAAAGCCCCAAAATCTGAACTTATATCACCATCACGCATCCGATAGCCATAACCTTAATCCCATCTATATTGAAAACCTTCCACCTACTTGTCCTCAACTCGTATTTGAGACTCCAGAGAATGACTGTACAATGCAGGCCGTGGTTGAGAGGCTAAGACAATTAGAGGGAAGTAAAGGAATGAAAGGTATTAACTATGAGGATCTATGCATTCATCCTGACGTGGAATTTCTGGAAGGGTATAAGCCTCCCAAGTTTGAGTTATACAATGGGACCGGGGTTCCTAAGGCATACCTGCGCTTGTTTATGATAAACTAGCAGGAGTAGCAAAGAATGAGAAGATTAGAATAAAGCTATTTATGAGAAGCCTCACATGAGAGGCTCTCACATGATATATTGAACAAGATGTGAAGAAGTGGGTGGGATGGCTTGACATGGCCTCCGACTTTGTCAAAAAATTTGGATACAACATAGACGATGCTCCTAGTTGGTCTTACATGCAAGAATTGAGGAAGAAACCCAATGAGTCCTTTCAAGAGTATGCTATGAGGTGGAGGGCTGAAGCTACAAGGGATCGGCCTCCAGTCAAAGAACAACAAATGAAAGAATACTTTGTTAAGGCAAAAGAGCCGCAATACCTTAACAAACTGTTGACAATTATGGACAAGAGTTTTTCTGAGATCATCAGGATTAGAAAAATGTTTGAAGATTACCTAAAAATGGTAGCATCATTAACATGAACGCTCAATCTGGAGGAGCTGCGGAGAACAAAAAGAAGAATGCTCAATCTAGCATAATTAATATGGGGTATTTTTTGAATTATTGTTATTTCCTATTTCTTTTTACAAACAAAGTCGCTTTTTAATTTTTTGAATCTAAGTCTGTGACACATAACGAGATCATACAAAAATGAAGTCTCCGGGGAATTTGTTAGATTTGGAAGATAAGTCAACACAATTCACGCTTGGACAATTGATGTTAAAACAGGAGCTCATACGTGGTTCATTGAGTCTTGAGAGGAGGATCACTCATGCTTGCAGAAATGAATGGCGTAGTTGGGTCTAAGCCCATCGATTTAGACGTTATCAAGAGATATTGTTGTTTAATCTTTCATGCCCTATTACAAAATTTAGAACTATGGTTGACCTGATTCCCATTTAAGAGGGATACATAGGTGCTTCTGTGGAGTTCGGTTGCATTATAACAAAATTCTCTATTTCCCTCTCTATGAGCATTGAAACTGGGTCAGAATTTTTAATAGGACCTCCAAAATTCTATATGGGCATGACATTGGCATAAATTATGAACTGCAGAATTTTTGAGACGACCTAAAAAATTCCTACAAAAAGACTTTGGGATTCTTGCAACAAGATATCTTTACACGGGGACAAAAAATTTTGAGCTTTCCTCAAAAATTTTCTAAACAAGAGAACCAGGTCTTATAAGATCTTGTATTATCTCAAAATATGTCATAGTCAATGATTCAACAACATTTCGCATTTTACAACATACTTACTTATCACCTTTAAATGACAACTATTTACAAACAAAATTTTTCCTTTAAACAATTATTTATTTTCTGTCTACCCGAGTGAAGACTCGAAAAAGGCTCATCAATGAGACGACCACATAAAAAAGAAGACACTTTAATCGAGGTAGAGTCATAAATCAACCTCCCCCTTTTTACAAAGTCACAATTTTTATTCGAGTACAGGATTAATAGGTACAGATGACAGGAATCACTCCATCACGAGAGGACCAACGGCCAATCCAACATCATGTCGAGAAGCCCAACAACTAAACCAATAGTATAACATTACACTTTCTTATATCCTCTTATCATTATTATTACGGTTATTTTTACTACATTGTTTTATCTTTGATATATATATGTATCCTTGCTAACTTTGTTTGTCTAGTTGAGTTAAAAGTGGCAGGACCAACAAAATGATAAGAATTACTCTATCACGAGAGACCAATAACCGATCCAATGCCATATGAAAAGGCCCAACAGTCGAACTAACATCATATCGAGAAGCCCAATATCTGATCCAACGCTGCATCGAGAGGCCCAACAACTGATCTAACGTCATATCTAGAAGCCCAACAGTCGATCCAACATCATATCGAGAAGCCAAATAGCTGATCCAATGCTACATCGAGAGGTCCAACAACCAATCCAACATTATAGCAAGAAGCCACACAGCTAATCCAGTGCTATATTGAGAGGCCCAATAACTGATCCAACATCATATCGAGAAGCCAAATACCCAATCCAATGCTGCATTGAGAGGTATAACAACCAATCTAACATCATATCGAGAAATCCAAACATTTGATCCAACGCGGCATCGAGAAGCCAAACAGTTGATCCAATATCATATCAAGAAATCCAATGGCTGATTCAGCATTACAACAGATACTCTTTATTTATTTCCACATTCACTTTACGTTTATCAATTGGTTATTTCTTCCATTCCTAACCTTTTTTATTTAGTATGTTGTAAATCACACAGGTAACAGAAAAGGAGTAACAAACAGAAACAATTTTTGTGTATTCGAAATATCACCCTATTTATCCATACGCCTCATAAGTTCAACTTGAAACTCACCTGCCTTTCATTTATCCATACTATTGGATCATCTATTGGACTTCTCAACATGATGTTGGATTGGCCGTTGGGCCTCTTGTGATGGAGTGATTCCTGTCATCTATACCTGTTAATCCTGTACTCAAAGAAAAATTGTGACTTTGTAAAAAGGAAGAGGTTGATTTATGACTCTGCCTCGATTGAAGTGTCTTCTTTTTTATGTTGTTGTCTCGTTGATGAGCCTCATTCGGGTTTTCATTCGAGTAGATAGAAAAAAAAAATTTTAAAGGAAAAATCATGTTTGCAAATAGTAGTCATTTAAAGGTGATAAGTAAAGATGTTGTAAAATGTGAAATGTTGTTGAATCGTTGACTGCGACGTGTTTTGAGATAATACAACATCTTATAAGACCTTGTTCTCTTATTTAGGAAATTTTTAAGGATCGCACAAAAATTTCTGTCCCAGTGTAGAGCTATCTTGTTGCAAAAATCCCAAAGTCTATTCCTAGGAATTTTTGAGGTCATCTCAAAATTCTACCCTGGTACATAATTTATGCCCAGAATTGTCATTGTTCCAAGTCCACATGTTCATCAATATCGAGCATATTCACGTGATGGTCTGGAAGAGGATTGTTGGTAACATTTGGTTTTAGGTCCTTCAAATGAATGACCTTTGTGTCAATAAGCTGTTGAATCTTATTCTTCTAGGAAAAACATGACTCAATAGGACGTCCTCTCATCCCATAGAATGGTAGGCACAAGTTTGATTAAGTTGATATCACTGAGATTTAGTATCGACTTGCACGGCAGAAATGGGTGTGATGTGACCTGCTTCTTTGAGTTGTTCATATAGTTGAGCCAAGGATTCAGCTAAGGGCGTATATTGCTTTCTTTAGAAGTTACTTTTGGGTTTGGGAGTAGCAGGCTTGGCAGCGGGGGTGTGAACAGGTTGAGGTGTTTGGACTTGGATTGGTTGGGCATTGTATATGGGATAAAAAGTGTTTAAGAATTGTGGGTGCATTTTATAATAAGCAGACATTTGGTATAGTAGAGTATGGTAGGGCATTTGTAGTGGGTAGGGGGTGTTGGGTAAGGTGTTGGGGCTTGTGGGTCAGGTAGAGGGGATAGAAAAAAGGTTTGATAGCTCAAAGCGCTCTCCGAAGGTTGGGCCACCATCGCAGCCCCTACCTCTTTCTTCTTTTTGTAATCCGCAGCTCCTCCAAATTGAGTGTTTAAGTTGATTATACTACCATTTTTAGGCAATCTTCGAACATTTCTCTGATCCTGATGATCTTAGAAAAACTCTTGTCCGTAACTATCAATAATTTGTCAAGGAATTGTGGCTTTTGTCCCTTAACAAAGTACTCTTTCATTTGTTGTTCTTCGACTGAAGGTCGAGCCCTTATAGCTTTAGCCCTCCACCTCATAGCATACTCCCGGAAGGACTCATTGGGTTTCTTCTTTAATGCCTACATGTACAGCTAATTGGGAGCGTTGTCCATGTTGTATTCGAATCTTTCGATAAAAATGTAGGCCATGTCAAGCCAGCTGGCCCACTTCTTTATATCTTTTTTGATATACCACTTGAGAGCCTCTCCTATGAGGCTTCTCATGAATAACTTCATTATGATCTTTTCATTCGTCCCTACTCCTGTCAGTTTATCACAATACACGCGAAGGTGTGCCTTGGGATCCCAGTTCCATTGTACATCTCAAACTTGGGAGGCTTATACCCTTCTGGAAATTCCACGTTGGGATGAATGCTAAGGTCCTCATAGTTTTGACCTTTCATTCTTTTGCTTTCCTCTAATTGTCTCAGCCTCTCTACCACGGCCTGCATCATGTAGTCATTCTTTAGATTCTCAAATGCGGATTGAGAACAAATGAGTGGAAGGGTTTCGACATAGATAGTATTCTAGTTATGGCTACCGGATGCGTAATAGTGGAATAAGTTTGGATTCTGAGGCTTTTGTGGGGATGGGTAAGTAGAGTTCTTCGGATCTTGAGTATGGTGGGTAGGCATATATAGTGGAGTTGGGATATTTGGGTTGTTTGGGATGGAATTTGGGAGGCTTTGGACATTTGTGAAGTTTTAAGGCTGAGGAGGAGGCATTGGAGGGTTAGGCACACTTTGGAACTTTGGTATGGCATAGATATCGTCTTGCAATTCAGGAGTATTCAAATTAAGCGACAGCATGTCCAGATTGTGCACTTGCTCTATCTCTCCTTGTAACTCCAAAATCCTTTGCTCCATTTTTAGTATTATTTTATTTTTCTCGACAACACTATGTCCTTCAGAACTAGCACCCTCCTTATCCATTGGTTCTTTATTTTTGAGACCTATAGGAAGAGGAAAAGCCCTTTTCAAATGGGTGTGATAGGCCAGGATGTACAAATCAACCTATGGGGGGGGGGGGGGGAAACAACAAAGGTGAAGAAATTAGTGTATTAGTGTTATAAAGGAATGAATCAGATTAACATATAGCAAGGCACATTGTTCGACGTTTCCTATTTTAGGAGCCTATTTTGAGCCAGAGGTAAGCCTATCATTGTTTGAGAGACATGCCATAGAAAAATGTCATTTGCTCAAAGATAAACCCCAAAAGAAATTAAACTTTATTGTATTCGAATTGTCTCAAAATTGCAAAAAAAAAAAAAAAAGAAATACAAGAATGTCTAAAAAAAAAAAATCCAAACTAAATTCTAAACATAACCTTTTATTGTTCCTCATTCTTGTAGGCTTCCAAGGTTTTGTTAAAACGGTGGGGGCTTGTCATGAGATAAGATAGTACTAAAATTTCTCCCATGCTTCCTATATTGAGGCAGTCCTTTCCTTGTTTGTCGAATTCATCACGGAGTTCTTGCACCTTTCTTTCCACGGTCAGAGCACGGTGCTTCCAAGATTCCAACTTTTTCCCCATGTCAGCAATTTCCTTGGCATTCTCCATAATTATCTACCGGTGGTATGCTTCGGATTCCAAAGTCCTCTTCTTAAACTTATGATAGAGGGCTTGTGGTTTGGTTTCCTTGTCGTTGATATGTTTATCCCTCTTGATGCCTGGGGTTATTTTGTTTTTCACATAAGCGTGCAACCACTCGTTTCGGTAGGCGTCCATGTTATCTAGATGCTCTTTTTATCTAGATGAGTCTTTTTGCCCTAAGTCTTGGCAATGTTGTTGGCATTTGGGATCCTATTGTCTTGGTAATCGACTCGGTAGGTGTCTATGTTAGAAACCCTTGGGATTACTTGCTTCCTTCCTGCCTATCTCATTACTCTGGTAGGAGCAGATGGTTACAAGTCGTAAAGTCCCATCAAAATCAAAGGTTCTTGTTTTTAGATGGAGACCACAAAATATGTGCTAGGGAACTATTCAAACATCCATTGGATGGAATCTTCGGTCAAAGTGCCCAATATTTATTCGTTTGATCTTTTTGACTCCCAATGTGACTCGGGTATCATGTGCGGTGATGTTGTTAGTTCTAATCGACCTATGCATGCTTTGCACGCCATGAACATTTTGGAAATGCTCAATCAACCACAATTGTAGTAGCAAGTTTCAAACCTCGAAGTGTTTGGCCCCATTTTTGCAACAACCAAGGGATTGGTAAATGTCTACCACTATCATGGGTACAATCGTGCAAGGCCTCCTGTCAATTCCATTACACAAGGCATCGGCCACAGTGATTAGACGAGAATGTACTACTTCTTCCTCCCCAATTGGGAAGATCACCATTCCTAGGAAGTAGACGACGAATGCAAAGATTCATTTACTTTCCCAAGAGTCGGGGTCAGAACCTTCTGTTTTATATATTTCTTTTCCTTGCTTGTGTCCGAACCGATCAACCAAGTAACTGCCCAAAATTTTTGACCTCATCACATATGCTACCAATCTGCTACCATGGAGACCTAATTTGTCGTTGGCTTCTTCCAGAGTGACAGTTTTTGGGATGATCACCGCAGCCCTTTTCCACCTCATTTTGATGGCATATTCTTGTTTCCTACATACCCTACAATTTCTTCAAGGAGTGGGATCATTTATACATCACCAAATCTAAACACTGATCTTGTTTCATCCCAAAAAGAGTGATCATGTTGAATCCCACTTTTCGCGAGAAAAATGGGGCACGACAGAATGGAGTGTAACACCCCGTATTCAAGTACGTGTTTTGGCATATTCAAGTACGTGTATTGGTCTTATTTATATGGAATTAATTTTTTTTATTTTATATATACCGGAATTTGCTCGTCGATGGTTCCATGCGAAGGTTATTGAATAAACTTTTTAGCGATATAAAGATTTCCAAAAACAGATAGGTTTTGGATATAATCGAGCACGTTCGAAACTATAAAACGGTGGCCGGGATATTTGGGAATAGTAAATGTGCAGGAAATTTCCTGTACACAAACTATTGAAGTCAGCCAAATTTTTAGGTCAACCTCGAATGATCATAACTCCCTTAACATAATTAACTGGGAGATCTGCAACCTATGAAAAGAAAGATCTTTGAGTCTTCTTTCCAATGCAATTGGTTTCATCTAAATCCAATATCTGAGTAAGGAGTTATACTCGTTTTACTTCAGCCTATCAAAATAGATTTTTAGGGTCAACTTCAAACGACCATAACTCCTTGTACAAGACGAACTGGGTGGCCTACTTTATATGAAATGAAATTCCTTTGAATTATCCTTCCAACGATACCAATTTCACCCAAATCCGATATCGGATCAAAGAGTTATGGTCGATCTACTTTAGCTTATCAAAACAGTCTACCAAAGGACAGATTTGACATTATTTAAATTTTAAAGGCATTTTGGTCATTTTCTATTATATTATGGACGGGAATATGTGTATATACATGTATATGAGTTCAAAAACTCATTTTCATCATCAATCATTGAGGAAGAACAAACCCTAGCCAAATTTGACCTTTAAATTACTTTTGATTCAACCGTAGAAATTCCAAAGTAATCCGATAATTGCGTTTGTCATCACGAGAGCTTCGAACGACACCTATTATTTGTTCAAACAGGATTTCATAATCAAGAGGTGAATTCTAAGGTATGAATATTATTTGCTTTTGTTCTTTTTCATATGTATATGTGTGATAGAGGATTATATGTATTGGTTGTTATTGAAAGGTAATGGAAATAGGGTTATGGACTATTTTGCATGGTTTGGTTGTATTGAATTGTAGAAGGTGGATATGGTAATTGAGTTATGAAAGGTGGATATGGTAATTGATTTATGGAAGGTGGATATGGTGATATACTATTGAATTGACGATTATTTATGTCTATGGCTCAATTTGGTTTAATGGATTAGTTGGAAGGATAAATGAATCCAAACTTGATATTGGAGGATGTTGTATGAATATGCATGGCATGTGAATGTAATCGGAGTATAAGAGGGTTAAAGTGACAGCCTTTATGTTGTAATTAAGGCTTACTACTTAACCACTAGTTTGGTGAATTCAAATAATTGAATTGTGACGTTTGGTTGCTAATACTAGATTGTTATATATGTTCATTGTAGATAAGTAATCCGAAAAGTCGGGAAGTCCATTTGGGACTAGTATTGAAGGTTGACAGTCAGGTATGTA
>NC_061112.1:114339431-114346161 GCF_002878395.1 Capsicum annuum | reverse complement strand
CCAACCTTAGTTAAACTCTGTGTATTTTCTAGAGGCTTTGTAGACCTAATGTACAGTCAAGGTGGTGTTTTGTTAATAGACGTGATGGATCCAATGGCCAAGTATTGTATATACATATATATGTGTGCTCGAACTTATACAGGTGACTATTTTCTTTTATATGTGACATGATGTTGTCCAAATTTTGGGTTGTCATAGAGTTATGCATGGGAAGTATAAGGTTATGAGCTGGTTCTCCCGAGCCTCCTCGACTACGGGTGCCAGTCCGCCCCAATAAGATTTGAGGCATAACAATAGTGGTATCAGAGAAGTTCTTCCTAGTGAGTCTACAAAGCCGTGTCTACGCAGAGTCTTATTTATCGGTGTGTCATGCACCGCATCTATAAACAGGAGGCTATGGACATTTAGGAATTGTTTCTTTTTCTTCATGTCTTAGATTATGCGATAGAGCCTATACATATTGTCTATGAAGTCATAGTTGACCATTGAATCCGTTTGTTTCTCTTAATCTAGTAATGATGCCGGTTACCAAAAGCAAGAATACTGGTAAACAAGTAGATGTGGCTGTCGGAGAGGGGACTAGTAAGTCACCCACTTTACCAGCTAATCAAAGTGAGGCTCCAGCTGAGCATGCATCAGAAATTTCTTCCACTCTGGAAGAAATAAGGGGGAGGAGAACTATATCCCCAGAGCCACCTATTAATACTACTGATCAAGATCTTAGAAATGCAATGCAACTTTTGACTCGTATAGTTGCTGGGAAAGCTCAAGGGCAAGCCATTCCTACCACGGGTCCTAGTGGTACAGATAAGGCGGCTAGCCTTCGAACACAGGATTTTCTTAAGATGGATCCTCCCACTTTTACTGGATCAGATCTTAATGAGGACCCACGGGACTTTATTAATCAAATTCAAAGGGCCTTAGATGTTATGCATGTAACGGGTAGAGAGACAGTGGAGTTAGCGGCGTATAGATTCAAAGGGGAGGCTATATATTGGTACAAGGACTGGAAATAATCTAGGGGTATTGATGCACCCCCAGCTACTTGGAAAGAGTTCAAAGAGGCATTTCTTGATCATTATCTTCCATTCGAGATTCGTCAGGCCTGTGCAGATCAGTTTTTAAATCTTCATCAGGGGAATATGAGCATGAGGGAGTACAGTCTCTGATTTATTTCCTTGTTGAGATATGCTCCTAATATTGTAGCTACTATGGATGACAGAGTTTTATGTGGATAGGTTGGATCCATATCTGGTTAGAGATTGTACTATTGCCGCTTTGAACAAAGATATAGACATAGCGAGGATCCAAACTTTTGCATAGAAAATAGAAGATTAGAGGCAGAGGAGAAGAACACAGGAATTAGAAAGAGGATATTCCAAGAGGGTCATATCTACAGGTCAGTTCATGGCATCCCAAGGAGGGTTCAGACCACAGTTTTCTGCTAGACCACCTAGGCCATTATCTTTTTATTCTACAGCTAGTACCCCACCACAGTTCTAAGGGTCTAGAGGAAATCAATTTAGGCACAGAAGTGAAAGTCAAAGTTCGCGGACAGTGGGGTACCAAGGGCAAGGGAATATGAGCCAATCAATACCTCCTCGAGAGCCATCCAATAAATGTGGAAGGTATCATTTGGGCGCATGTCGACTGGGGACCAATGTTTGCTTTTGGTGCGTATGTCAGGGCATATGATGAGAGAATTCCCACAAAGGGGCATACGGGGTATGGCACGACCTATGGGGTCATTTGTTGCATCATCATCATCGATGCCTTATTCAGGAAGGGGTGCACAGCCAATGGGTCGTGTTAGAGGTGATAGAGGAGCCATGATTTCTAGCGGGGCTCAAAATCGTATGTATGCTCTAGCGGATCGATAGAATTTAGAGGCTTCCCTAGATGTGGTTACGGGTACATTGTCTATCTTTTCATTCGATGTCTATGCCTTAATTGATGCCAGTTCTACATTATCTTATGTTACTCCATTGGTTGCTGGAAAGTTCGAAAGAATACCCGAACTATTAGTTAAGCCATTTGAAATTTCCACACCGGTTGGGGAATCTATTATAGCTAGAAGGGTTTACCGAAACTGCATAGTAACTCTTTATGGTCGTGATATGATGGCTGATTTCGTGGAGTTAGAAATGATAGATTTTGATGTTATAATGGGTATGGACTAGTTGGTGTCTTGTTATGCGACAATTGATTGCTGCACGAAAAAAGTATATTTCCATTTTCCAAATGAATCAGTCCTTGAATGGAAAGGTAAAATTGGCGTGCCATGAGGTAGATTTATTTCTTATTTTAAGGCAAGAAGAATGATTTCCAAGGGATACATATATCATTTTGTTAGAGTAAGGGATACAGAAGCGGAGCCACCAACTCTTCACACTCTTCACACTGTTCCGGTGGTAAATGAATTTTCTGATGTATTTCCTGAAGATCTTCCAGGTTTGCCTCCTGAACAAGAAGTAGAGTTTGGTATTGATGTAATACCAGGAACACAACCAATCTCCATTCCTCCATATAGAATGTCCCAGGCAGAATTACGAGAATTGAAAGATTTGCTAGAGAAGGGATTAAGAATTGATGATTTATTTGATCAGTGACAGGGCGCCAAGTGCTTTTCTAAGATTGATTTGAGGTTAGGTTACCACCAAGTGAGGGTCAAAGAGAAGGATATACCCAAGACAGCTTTCCAAACAAGGTATGGTCATTATGAGTTTCTAGTTATATCATTTGGACTAACAAATGCACCCGCAACTTTTATGGATTTGATGAATAGGGTGTTTAAGCCATTCCTAGATGTATTTGTGATAGTTGTTATAGATGATATTCTAGTTAATTCTATATCAGAAGAGGACCATGCTAATCACTTACGACAGGTATTGCAGACTCTTCATGATTGTAAGTTTATGCAAAGTTCTCTAAATGTGAGTTTTGGTTAAAGTCGGTGGCATTTTTGGGTCATATTGTATCTAGTGAAGGGATAAAGGTTGATGCTCAAAAGATAGAAGCTGTGAAGAACTGGCCAAGGCCCACAACGCCTACGAAAATTCATAGTTTTCTCGGGTTGGCCGGTTATTTTAGAAGGTTTGTTGAAGGCTTTTCTTCCATTTCAGCACCCTTAACCAAGCTAACCCATAAAGCATCCAAATTCCAATGGAATGATGCCTGTGAGAAGAGTTTTCAAGATTTAAAGAACAAGTTGATCTCTACACTCGTGTTGGTACTTCCAGAAGGCACCGAAGGGTATAAAGTGTATTGTGATGCTTCCAGAATTGGTTTAGGATGTGTATTGATGCAGCATAGTAAGGTAATAGCATATGCTTCTAGACAATTGCGGTCACATGAGAAAAATTATCCTACACACAATCTTGAGCTAGCAGCAGTTATTTTTGCTTTAAAGATATGGCGTCACTACTTATATGGGGTTCCTGTTGATATATATATTGACCATAAGAGATTTCAATATATTTTTAATCAGAAGGATCTAAATTTAAGGCAACGGAGATGGCTTGAACTATTAAAGAACTACGATGTTGATATCTTGTACCATCCAGGGAAAGCAAATATGGTAGCTGATGCGTTAAGTTGTAAGGCTATGATGGCACCTATAGAAAGGCAAGGGATGATTAAAGATCTTTACCAGTTAGCTAGTTTGGGAGTTCGCCTTCTTGAAACTCCGGATAAAGAGCTTATCGTACATAATGCTGCGGAATCTTCATTAGTAGCTGAAGTGAAAGAGACGCAATATGTAGATCCTATTTTATTACAGCTTAAGGAGAACGTTCAGAGTGGTGCGACCAAGGAATTTGAGCTTACGTGAGAAGGAGTACTTCAGTACCAAAACCGATTGTGTGTGCCGGATGTAGACGGGCTAAGAAAGAAGATTATGACAGAGGCACATTGTTCAAGGTATTCCATTCATCTAGGATCAACCAAAATGTATCAAGATTTGAAAGATATGTATTGGTGGAATGACATGAAGAAGAGCATTGCAGAATTTGTAGCTGAATGTCCAAATTTTCAAAGAGTTAAAGTTGAGCACCAAAAACCCAGAGGTTATATGCAATGCATTGATCTTCCAAGCTAGAAGTGGGACATGATCAGCATGGATTTCGTTATTGGTTTGCCTCGTACATCCCGGAAGTTTGATTCTATATGGGTGATTGTTGATAGGCTTACCAAATCCGCACATTTCCTACCAGTTAGGACCACTTACACAGTTGAAGAGTATGCGAAGCTATACATTAAAGAGATAGTGTGATTACATGGAGTGCCAATTTCTATTATATCAGATTGGGGAACCCAATTTACCGCGAACTTTTTGAAGTTTTTTCAGAGGTGTTTGGGAACACAAGTGAAGTTGAGTACAACTTTTCACCCTCAAACAGATGGACAAGAAGAATGTACCATCCAAACACTTGAAGATATACTACGAGCTTGTGTAATAGATTTTAAGGGCAACTGGGATGATCATTTACCTCTTATTGAGTTTGCCAACAATAATAGCTATCATTCAAGTATCAAAATGGCACCATATAAAGCTTTATATGGAAGGAAGTGTAGATCACCAATAGGATGGTTCAAAGTGGGTGAAACTCTTTTGTTCGGACCAGATCTTGTTTATCAAGCCATAGAGAAGGTTAAAGTAATTCAGCAACAACTGCAAACAGCCCAAAGTTGACACAAGTCATATGCGGATAGTAGAAGGAGAGGGATAGAGTTTTCTATAGGTGATTGGGTATTTTTAAAGGTATCACCAATGAAAGGGGTAATGAGATTTGGCAAAAAAGTGAAGTTGAGTCCACGTTATATAGGCCGTATAAGACCGAAGGTTTGGAAAAGTTGCATATGAATTAGAGCTACCCCAAGAGCTCTCATTAGTACATCCGGTATTTCATGTGTCAATGCTTCGAAAGTGCATCGGAGATCCATCAAATATCACTTCTACTGAGGATGTGAAAGTTGCGGAAGATATTACCTATGAGGAAGTGCCTATTGCTATTCTAGATCGCTAAGTTAAGAAGATGAGAAATAAAGAGATAGCATCTGTGAAAGTACGTTGGAGAAATCGTCAAAGGAAAGAGATTACATGGGAAGCTGAGGAAGCAATGAAATCTAAGTACCCTCATTTGTTCAAAGATGAAGATAAAGTTCAAGAAACCGAGTTAGAACATTAACGAGTAAGTTTTTTTTATATATGCATAGTATTTATGTGATGATGTGAATATTAATGATGGACTTGAACTTATTTTGGTTAAATAGCTACGCTAACATTCGAGGAAGAATGTCCTAAAGGGGGGAAGGATGTAACACCCCGTATTCAAGTACGTGTATTGGCGTATTCAAGTACGTGTATTGGTCTTATTTATATGAAATTAATTTTTTTTATTTTATTTATACCGGAATTTGCCCGTCGATGGTTCCATGCGAAGGTTATCGAATAAGATTTCCAATGATATAAATATTTCCAAAAATGGATAGGTTTCGGATATAATCGAGCACGTTCGAAACTATAAAACGGTGGCCGGGATATTTGGGAATAGTAAATGTGCAGGAAAATTTCCTGCACACAAACTACTGAGGCCAGCCGAATTTTGGGTCAACTTCAAACGATCATAACTCCCTTAATATAATGAACTGGGAGATATGCAACCTATGAAAAGAAATATCTTTGAGTCTTCTTTCCAATTCAATTGGTTTCATCCAAATCCAACGTCTGAGTAAGGAGTTATACTCGTTTTACTTCAGCCTATCAAAATAGATTTTTAGGGTCAACTTCAAATGACCATAACTCCTTGTACAGGATGAACTGGGTGTCCTACTTTATATGAAATGAAATAACTTTGAATTATCCTTCCAACGATACCAATTTCACCCAAATCCGATATCGAAGAAAAGAGTTATGGTCGATCTACTTTAGCTTATCAAAACAGTCCACCAAAGGACAGATTTGATATTATTTAAATTTTAAAGGCATTTTGGTCATTTCTTATTATATTATGGACGGGATATGTTTATATATACATGTATATGAGTTCAAAAACTCATTTTCATCATCAATCATTGAGGAAGAACAAACCCTAGCCAAATTTGACCTTTAAATTAATTTTGATTCAACCGTAGAAATCCAAAGTAATTCGATAACTGCGTTTGACATCTCGAGAGCTTCGAACGGCACCTATTATTTTTGAAAATAGGATTTCATAATCAAGAGGTAAATTCTAAGGTATGAATATTATTTTCCTTTGTTCTTTTCCATATGTATATGTGTGATAGAGGATTATATGTATTGGTTGTTATTGAAAGGTGATGGAAATAGGGTTATGGACTATTTTGCATGGTTTGGTTGTATTGAATTATGGAAGGTGGATATGGTAATTGAGTTATGGAAGGTGGATATGGTGATATACTATTGAATTGATGATTATTTATGTCTATGGCTCAATTTGGTTTAATGGAATTGGTTGGAAGGATCAATGAATCCAAACTTGATATTGGAGGATATTGTATGAATATGCATGGCATGTGAATGTAATTGGAGTATAAGAGGGTTAACGTGACACCCTTTATGTTGTAATTAAGGCTTACTACTTAACCACTAGTTTGGTAAATTCAAATAATTGAATTGTGATGTTTGGTTGCTAATACTAGATTGCTATATATGTTCATTGTAGATAAGTAATCCGAAAAGACAGGAAGTCCATTTGGGACTAGTATTGAA
>NC_061112.1:114329658-114336431 GCF_002878395.1 Capsicum annuum | reverse complement strand
AAATAACAATCTCAAAGATTAATAGAACTAAGTGATGGAAGTTCTCTCTTATCGGGTGGTATCCCAGGGGCATAAGCTTATCATGGGTTGATCCCTATTTATGTGTTTATGGGTGGTATCCCAGGGGAACAAGCCTATCATAGGTCGATCCCAGTTGATATGTACTGGAGGCAGCCTAATGGTCACAGTACAGTATAGTAATGATTACAAAGATGATAAGAACGAAGGTAAAGTTATTGAATAAATACAATGTACAGGTTGTCACAAGTTCTAGTAAGTATGGTCCACTCCTATTACGATTTATTCACTTGTTTCTGATTTCTATTGAGCTCCACTCCTATTACGATTTATTCACTTGTTTCTGATTTCTATTGAGCTCCTATATCATATGTGATTATCAATATCTTTACATACGCAGTACATATTTCGTACTGACGTCCCCCATGGGGGACCTGCATTTCATGCTGCAGGCACAGGTACCTCAGCTCATACACCGCATAAGTAGGAGCCAGGATATCCAGCTGCTTTTGGTGAGCTCCAATTTGCTTTGGGGCTTTCCGTGTCATATCCAGTCACTTTTGGTATTATATAGAAGTTAGTTATATGATGGGGTGTGTCCCGACCTTAGTTAAACTCTGCGTATTATCTAGAGGCTTTGTAGACCTAATGTACAGTCAAAGTGGTGTTTTTTTAATAGACGTGATGGATCCAACGACCAAGTATTGTATATACATATATATGTGTGCTCGAGCTTATACAGGTGATTATTTCCTTTTATATACGACATGATGCTGTCCAAATTTTGGGTTTTCATAGAGGTATGCATGGGAAGTATAAGGTTATGAGCTGGTTCTCCTGGGCCTCCTCGGTTACGGGTGATAGTCCGCCCCAATAGGATTTGAGGCATGACATGGAGACTCTGCTGGGGTCGTTGAGTTTTAACCATTATGAGTTTGTGTTTTTTGTGGGATTCTGTTACTTTTTTTGTTTTATTTTTTTCGTAATTACCTTATCTCTTTTATTGTTTATATCGTGATTTATTGTTATATATTAGTCTCTTCTCATTTCCCTTTTACGTGTTATAAACATTTCTCCATGTCTATTCCTTCCCCCCTTCCCCTTTTATTGGTTATGTATTTTGACGTTTATTTATTTTGCTAAAGCATGCTATTGTATGTTTCTATGTGCTATATGTTACTGCTTTATATAACTGGCATTCCGCTCACTCTCTTCCAATTGGAACCTCCTTTATTTTCTTTTTGAACAATTGCGTGGTTGCACGAACGTTTTTCCTAAAAAACCCTTCGGGAAATGCCTTGTGGATAGGTCGATCAGCGGTGCAGCGACAGCCATGAGCTTTCCTACTCTCAAATTGTCTACTTGAGCCTTGAGGGAACCTTGTCAAAAACACTCTTATTCCTAAAGCCAAACCATTTATACCTTTACTAAGGAATAAACATCCCAAAAGCCTAGGATGTCATGTTAGAAAACCTGGCCCTAAGTTCTAAGGGATCCCATGAACCCGAAAAGAACGCCTCACTATTAATGTGCATTTTGAGAGACAATTATGCCAAAAGAATGTCATTTTCTCTTTGGGGGCTAGGGTAGACTAACACTTTGTTTTGCAGATTTAATGGTCATCCCAACTTCATACCCAAGGTTTGGCATCGTTTGGTGCATGCCACCGCACATGAAGCATTGGTGGTCATACTTGGAGTACTATGGACAAAGCATGGTAAAGAAAGCATTGGGAAACTTGCCGTCCCTTATGGAAGTCACCCCGTTTAGAGAACTTATTGAGGCAGCCACTGCATTTTGGGATAAAACAAGATCAGTGTTTAGATTTAGTGAAGTAGAAATGACCCCACTCATAGAAGAAATTGGAGGGTACGTAGGAAACAAGAATATGCCATCAACAATGAGGTGGCAAAGGGCTGAGGTGATATCCCATAAAGTGTCACTCTAGAAGAAGCTAGCGACAAATTGAGTCTCTACGGTAGCAGATTGGTAGTATATGTGATGAGGTCAAAAATTTCAAGCAGTTACTTGGTTGATCGATTCGGGCATAAGCAAGGAAAATAAATATATAAAGAAAAAGGTTCTGACCTCGACTCTTGGGAAAGTAAACGAATCTTTGCATTCCTCGTTTACTTCCTAGGAATGGTGATCTTCCCAATTGTGATGGAATAAGTAGTACATACTCATCTGATCACTGTAGCTGATGCCTTATGTAATGGAATTGAAAAGAGGCCTTGCACGATTATACCCATGATAGTGGCAAACATTTATCGGTCCCTCGGTTGTTACAAAATAGGGCCAAACACTTCGAGGGTTGAAACTTGCTACTACAATTGTGGTTGATTGAGCATTTCCAAAAAGTTCGTGGCGTGCAAGGCATGCATAGGTTGATTGGAACTAACAACATCACTGAACATGATAATTGAGTCATATTGGGAGTCAAAAAGATCAAACGACCGAATAAGGTAGAAAAGTGGGGACAAATATTGGGCACTTTGACCGAAGACTTCGTCCAATGGATGTTCGAATGGTTCCCTAGCACAGATTTTGTGGTCTCCACCTAACAACAAGAACCTTTTATTTTGATGGGACTTCACGACTTGCAACTATATGCTCCTACCAGAGTAATGAGACAGGCAGGACCGAAGCAAGTAATCCCAAGGGTTACTAACATGGACGCCTACCGAGTCGATTACCAAGACAATAGGATCCCAAATGCCAACAGCATTGCCAAGAATTAGGTCCAAAACACTCATCTAGATAAAGAGAGCATTGCGACAGACAGGTACCATGTGGGCTACAAGGTAGGCTACATCAAGTGGTTGCACGCCTATTTGTAAAAACAAAATAACCCCAGGCATCAAGAGGGGTAAACATATCAACGACAAGGAAGACGAAGCACAAGCCCTCTATCGTAAGTTTAAGAAGAGGACTTTCGAATCCGAAGCATGCCACCGCCAGATAATTATGGAGAATTCCAAGGGAATAGTCGACATAGGGAAAGAGTTGGAATCTTGGAAGCACTGTGCTCTGACCGTTGAAATAAAGGTGCAAGAACACCGTGATGAATTCGACAAACAAGGAAATGACTGTCTCAATATGGGAAGCATGGAAGAAAGGTTAGCACTACCTTATCTCATGACAAGTCGCCACCATTTTGATAAAGCCTTGGAAGCCTACAAGAAGGAAAAACAAGAAGAAGATGTGTTTAGAATTTTGTTTGGCATTCTTTTTTTTTTTCCAGATATTCTTGTATTTATTTTTCTTCAATTTTGAAACAATTTGAATGAAATAAAGTTTAACTTTCTTTTGGGGTTTATCTTTAAGAAAATGACATTATTCTATGGTATGTTTATCTCTCAAACAACGATAGGCCTACCTCTAGATCAAAAAAGGCTCCTAAAATAGAAAACGTCGAACAATGTGCCTTGCTATGTGTTAATCTGATTCATTCCTTTATATCACTAATACACTAATTTCTTCAACTTTGCTGTTTTTGTTTTGTTTTGTTTTGTTTTGTTTCCACCTCTCATAGGTTGATTTGTGCATTCTGGCCTATCACACCTATTCAAAAGGGGCTCCTCCTTCTCTTTCTCCTCTTCCTACAGGTCTAAAAAACAAAGAAGCGGTGGATAAAGATGGTGCTAATTTTGAAGGAGATAGTGTTGTTGGACAAATCGAAATAACGCTAAAAATGGAGCAAAGGATTTTGGAGTTACAAGGGGAGCTAGAGTAAGTACGCAATCTGGCCATGCTGTCTCTTAATCTCAATACTCCTGAATTGCAAGCCGGTAGCTATGCCATACCAAAGTCCCAAAGTGTGGCTAACCCTCCAATGCCTTCTCCGCAGCCTCAAAACCCTACAAATGTCCAAAGCCTCCCAAATCCCATTCCAAACAACCCAAATATCCCAACTCCACTATACATTCCTACCCACCATACTTAAGATCTTAAGAAGTCTACTTACCCATCCCTACAAAAACCTCAGAATCCAAACTTATTCCACCATCACGTGTCCAGTAGCCACAACCAGAATCCCATCTATGTCGAAACCCTTCCACCCACTTGTCCTCAACCCGAATTTAAGAATCTAGAGAATGACTACACGATGTAGGCCGTGGTTGAGAGGCTGAGACAATTAGAGGGAAGTAAAGGAATGAAAGGTCTAAACTATAAGAACCTTTGCATTCATCCTGACGTGGAATTTCCTGAAGGGTATAAGTCTCCCAAGTTTGAGATATACAATGGGACCGGGGATCTCAAGGCACACCTTCATGTGTATTGTGATAAACTGGTAGGAGTAGGGAAGAATGAAAAGATCAGAATGAAGTTATTCATGAGAAGCCTCACGGGAGAGGCTCTCACGTGGTATATTGAACAAGATGTGAAGAAGTAGGCTGGCTAGCCTAACATGGACTGCATTTTCATCGAAAGATTTGGATACAACATAGACAACGCTCCCAGTTGGTCATACATGTAGGCATTAAGGAAGAAACCCAATGAGTCCTTTTGAGAGTATGTTATGAGGTGAAGGCTGAAGCTGCAAGGGCTCAGCCTCTAATCGAAGAACAACAAATGAAAGAGTACTTTGGTAAGGCACAAGAGCTGTAATACCTTGACAAATTGTTGACAGTTATGGACAAGAGTTTTTTTGAGATCATCAGGATCGAAGAAATGTTCGAAGATTGCCTCAAAAATGGTAGCATCATCAAATTGAATGCTCAATCTGGAGGAGCTGTGGAAAACAAAAAGAAGAAAGAGGTAGGGGTTGTGATGGCGGCCTTACCTTCAAAGAGCGCTCTGAGCTGTCAAACCTTTGCTCCATCCCCTCCACCTTACCTACAAGCCCCACCACCTTACCCAACACCCCCTACCCACTACAAATTCCCTACCAAGCTTCACTATACCAAACACTTGCTCATTACCAAATGCACCCACAATTCTCAAACCCTTTTTATCCCATATACAATGCCCAACCAATCCAAGTCCAAACATCCCGACCTGTTCACACCTCCACTGCCAAGCCTGCTGCTCCCAAACCCAAAAACAGCTTTGAAATAAAGCAATATACGCCCTTAGTCGAACCCTTGGCTCAACTATATAAATGACTCAAGGAAGCTGGCCATATCACATCCATTCCTGTTGTGCAAGTTGATACTAAATCTCAAAGATATCAACATAATCAAACTTGTGCCTACCATTCTGGGATGAGAGGACATCCCATTGAGGCATGCTTTGCCTTGAAGAATAAGATTTAGCAGCTGACTGACACAAAGGTCATTCATTTGAAGGACCCAGAACCAAATGTTACCAACAATCCTCTTCCAGACAATCACGTGAATATGCTCAATATTGATGAACATGTGGACTTGAAACAAAGACAATTCTAACAAAGGAGAAAAGATCATCATCATCAATGAGTAGAGAGGAGCCCCTAGGGAAAGCAAGGGATTGAAGAGTACTCCGTCCAGGCCTCGCCGAGAACTTAGGTAGACTTGACAATTTTTTTTGTGTTTTCATGATTTTTAAAATAAATAGGCTTGGTGTTCGAGCAATCTTGCAATTTCAATCTTTCTTTAAACTATGTTTTGAGACATTCTAGCATCATTAATAAGGGTTTTTTTGAATTATTGATATTTCCTATTTCTTTTTACTAACAAAGTCGCTTTTTAATTTGTTGAATCTAAGTCTGTGACACATAACGAGATCATGCAAAAATGAAGTCTCCAAGAAATTTGTTAGATTTGGAAGAATGATAATCTTTTTTGATACCAATTTGGAATATATCATGTAGTTACAACATATCATAAAAAACTAATTTATACCTATAAGAAAAGCACAACTTAATCCTTTATGATATATCTAAATGTACACATCATATACTGACTGAGTATCATGTATGACTGGGCATATGATATATCATATACTAACAAGATATCATAAAGAAATGTAATTCATTTCTTCAAGAAAGAGCTCAAACGCAAATGATACCACACATTTGTATTATATATTATTATGGTATCACATGGATTGACTCATTCTTTTCAAAACACTTCTCAGTCCTTTATGATAATACCCTCATGATATATCATATACTGACAAGGTGTCATAAAAAAAAATCCTTCTCTTAAAAATAATCTTCAGTCCTTTATGATACCCACACCACTTGATATATATATATATATATATATCATATGTTGACAGGATATCATATAAAAGAATCTCATTCCTCCAAAAGAAAAAAAATAACAAAACTACAAAAAATAGAATTTAACCTTAATTTTGATATTTTATTTTTATCAAGTTAATCTTTTATTTTTAAAAATACAAAAAAGAGAGTCATGTTTTAAATATAAATAACAAATCCTTTTCCATTCCTAACAAGATTTTTTTTATAAAAATATATTTTCTATTAATTTATATTTTAGTAATAAATAAGCTAGTAAATTTAGTACTTCTCTTAACAATTACGTTGCAGTTTAATTATATTTTTTGTTTTTACTAATGTAAAAAGAATAGATAATATTTTTATAGTCATATTTTAGTTTTATCTTTAAAAAACATATAGATAATAATGAGTGTGGCAGGAGCATAAGCCCAAATTATACCACTCAAACATACAAGAAATGTGCCCATGCACTGCAGATAGATTAGAGTACTGAAGGGAAGTTGAATTAACACGAGAGAAGAATCTTGATGGCAATTGTCATAATTTACAGTTAAAAATTGTCAAATAGAACGTCGGATATTTCATA
>NC_061112.1:114311236-114326658 GCF_002878395.1 Capsicum annuum | reverse complement strand
TGAATACAAGTGTTACAAGCTAGTAAAAATTGATACAAGTGATTTTTGAAGTTGTAGCTAGATTATAGATGTGTTGTATCTTGAATATTTTTGGGTTGAAGTGAATCAAAATTTTTGCTCTTCACTAAAAGTCTTTGTTTTAGACAAAATCATTTTTTTACATTCTTTTTCAATTATTTTTTATATTAAAAATTAACTGGAGAAGATTTTCTTATTATAGTTAAATTTCTAAGTATATGGTAAAAGAAATTTTATGTCTTTAATATGTCCAAAAAATAATAGACAACCTTTTGCGAATAAAAAAGGTTTTAAATTATTTTTTTACTTATTAAATTTTTCTTTGAATTTTCGTCTCAACTCATGTGATGGTTATTAATTGACAGGGGATAGGCATAAGAGTCGTTGCCCAAAACTAGGAATCTAATTTATATTTGGATAAATTTTTCAACTCTCAAATTATAAAGAAAATTAAATACTACCATAAATAATTTACTTAGCAAAGAAAATAAAATATTATCATAAATAATTTATTACCATATTTAATTTTTACTTTAAAAAAAAAATAATCAAAAATTTTCATATTTAGGTAACCTCATCTTAAGGAAAAAAGATTTTCGACTTCTACAAATTGAATTATTTTTCTTCTACAACACATAATAGCATGATAACTTATTTTTGTATATTTGTAAGTAGCTTTGTTATTGAGATTCTAACTGATTTTTTTGGTTTAATATTCAGGTTTCAGATTTCTTTTCCTATTATGCCGACATTATTCATCAAGAATACCAAAATATGTTTTTATGTTGGTAAGTAACTTCTGTTATCGAATCTCCAGTGTATGCATATTAGGAAATAAATATAGCAATCCCTATATATTTATGACGGAGTTCCCAAACTGGTTATACTGCTGATTGAATTAAGTGTCACATCAATCTCTAAATTCTTGCACCCTAATCGAAAGATCAAAATTAAATTGATTCAAATTCAAAAAGATCTAAGAATTTTTGAATCCGTTAAAGAAGACATAAATTTAGTAACCCTGCAGGCGCCAGCAAAATCAAAATGGATCCAAGAGATACTCACATCTTCTATCGCGATGAAGAAACTGATAGTCAACTGAGTTTTGATATCAATGAAAATGAAGACGATATCATGGATGACGATGATGATATACAATTGCAGCAAATTATTTTTTATTCTGTGCAATTTCACTCAGGTAAGAACTTGAAATCAAGTTCTACTAATGTTGCTGGTAAGAAAATTGTTGAACTGCATCATTGACTTTAAAATCAACTAAAATTAATTATTAAAATTTCTCTTATTATGTTAAAAGTCCTAACATAGGAGGAAATTATGTGTGGGAACTTTCGTGTATGCGAGGAAACAACAAGAGATTTTTTCGGTGGTTTTCTTTTCTCTCTCTCTTTAATTTAATTATTTTTTCTATTTTACTTAATTAATTAAACAATAAAATATTAAATGGTTATAATTATATACAAATACGGAAAGAGGTACAAGGTAAGTTGAGTTGTCTTTTACTCTAATTAAAATTAATTCAAAATTTTATTCTTAACCAACTTTATGTCCTTTTCTATACTTCTAAATTAATTAGTCAAGTGCACGTGCGACGTGTGCTTCATGTCACAACATCAATCGATACAAAATATATAAAAGAAAAATAATTTATTGAAAAATAATAGTTAATTATAAAGACCGAAGATAGACAACTTTATGCATCCAGGCATGCATGAGATATAAATATCTTGATCGTTTTCTACAACATAAACTATCACATAATAAATAATAAAAATATAGACAGTAATAGATCAAAAACTACAACAAAACAATATGATTAAATCTAACATTTATAAAAAAATCTTCAAAATTTGATCGAACATTCATCTACCGTCTCTAAACTACAATAAAATAATACGATAATCGAGACATCGAAACATTATGATTAAACCTAACATTTACACAAAGATTCTTCAAAGTTCGACCGAACATTCATCTACCACTTGTAAACTACAACAAAATACTATAATAATAGAGATATCAGAACACTATGATTAAACTCTAATCTTTATAAAAAAATTCCTCAAAGTCCAATCGAACGTTCATCTACCACATGTATTAAGCAGAAAAACAACAGATAGTATGACACGACCCGAACTAGGGCCTTATTGTAATGGGTATCTCAGGCCCACCAAGGACTGAAGACCACCCCATTTCCCAAACCAACCAACCAAGCATGTACCCTGAGTAGGATGAATTTTGAATATATAACAAGATAACGTGTCTAATAACACTAAAAATCTAGGATAGGTTCACGACCTTGACCAACCCAATCGAGTCCGACCAACCGATCCCAATCACACGACTATAGCCAAAATCGAAACAACAACCAAGTTCAACACCAAACCATTTCATAACATAATAAGATAGGATGGAACAATCATAAATACAGTCAAACGGTATTGGCTCCAATAACAATGCCAATACTAAGGATGACACCAATACCAACACCGCCCATACCAGTCCATAGCAATTTCACAAAGCCTCTATCCAAAAGTAAAATAATATTCGGTCGGGACATGCCCCCGACCATAGCCAAAACCGATATCCAAAACTAAATCGATGAAAAACGTAAGCATCCAAAACAAGAAATGGAGTCTTCTGAAGGATGGAAGCTCACCACTTCAAGTCAAAATAAGCTGTATCCGAAGTTCAAATCTACTGAGCCGGTGGTCTAATATGACCAACACCTGCATCGCATGGGGAGTCGTAGATGGTTAGCGGTTGGAGCGCTAACATGTAACTCAAGGATAAGTATTAAATGGTGCCAAAAGTTCAAACTAAAGCAATCAATGCATATAACCAATGCAATACATATACATACATACATACACATACATAAATACATATATACACACACACACACACATATATATATATTATAAGACCCCGTGAAATCCTAGTAGTCTTCTTCCTAAACAACATGTCAAAGAGGCCCCAGACTTAGAGAATTTCAGCCAAGTATCAAGACTTAGAATCATTTTAGCCTTCAAAATTGGAGGATCTTATTTTCGACCTTCTCGACTTTAGAATGTCTATTTTTGAATTAATTCATGATCAGGGTCACTTGTAGGTCATATCAGGCAAGTTTTGGATCTTTTAGACTAGTATAATGGTGAGTTTGGGTGCCCAAAATAGTAAGGGGTCACAATAGGCCCGCGTCGCGAGTGCCAGTCAACCCAACTAAGGGTCGCGCCGCGAGGGCTACTTGACCCGAGCAAGGGTTGCATCGCGATGGTCGCTTGACCCAAGTAGGGGTCGCGACGCAATGGGGACCCCGTTCAACATTATTTTATTCGGGTTTGTGGGGGCAAATGGGTTATTTTCTCCACCCTTATTCAGCCTTAACACGAAATTAATCATCCTATAGGGCAAAATCTCATTATTTTCTCTCAAGTTTATTCAAGAACAAACCCTAGGGGGATCTAATTTTGAGTCCAAGCTCCAAGAACACACCATCAAGCTTCACTAATTCAAGAACTAAGGTATGTTAGGTGATCATCTATGGGTTCCTTTCACCCATAGAGTCCACGAATCCATTTTAAAAACTACAAGATTGTTGATTTGTGAATTACATGCTTGAAATTGAATTGAATTCATGTTTATGTTATTGTTGAGTCTTAGTCCATGATTAAATTACAAGCTTTCATGAAATTAATCATTATGTGTTGAATTACATCTCTTTATGATAAACCCTTCAATTTGCAAGTTGATTTATGTAGCCATGATAATTATATGTGTTAATTATTGTATAACCTAAGCATGTTCCCCATGTGTTTGATAAAATGCCTATGTGAATGAAATAGTGCCACTATAACATGATGACATGTATTCCCCATTCATGTATAAATAAATGTATTACAAGTGTTTAATAAAATGTCTCAATGAGTGGATTGTGGTCAAGTAGCCATCATTATATTTTCAAGGTTGTTCCATGATTTACTTTGATGCTATCGAGTCCTGGGGTATTTAATACCCGATAATTTAGCTGTGTACGTAGAGCCAGTATTAATTACAGAATAATATCAGTCATGTCACGATTAGGAGAATTCAGTCCATCACAAAACTCAGTAGAACTCAGTCAGTTACAGAACTCAGGAAAACTCAGTAAACTAAGTATCAGTCCACTATACTCAATTCAGTGTCTTTCAGTTAGGAGTAGGATTCAGCACCAAGCAAACCCAAGAATAAGGGCTCACTTGCCAGTAGAGGTTGTGATCCTTAGAAGAAATTCTTGCATTCTAGAACTATGTAGCCAGCATAGGTTGAGACATAAAACCAGGCAGTTAAGGTTTGATGAGGTGTTTTAACCTGCCAGTTGAGGGTTCCACCATTCTCATTAGAGTACCTGCCAGATGAGGGTATCTCTTTAGTTGTCTATACCCATGGCACGGTACTAACACCCTTCCAACTGGGGTTACAGGTTGGACCCCAATCAGTTCAGAGAAGGGGCATGTCGGTTAGATAATTACCTCCCACAGTTTTAGTTTTAGTCTCAGTATAGAACTTAGTTTAGTTCTACAGAATCAGGACTGTTAGAAACAGTCATTCAGTTAATAGTATCTCAATATCAGTAAGCTCAGATATCAGTTATCCAGTTATTAGAACTTAGTGTCCAGTGTTACTATAATCTCAGACACAATATATGTAGATATGCACACAGTATTAAGGTATTGCCTAATCAGTGTTTCATCAGATTCAGTTATAAATATATTCCCATTCAGATATTCATGTTACTCAGTTAGATATTTGTTCATGCATATAAACCCATGCATTCAGCCTACCTCACTTAGCATACCAGTACATTCAAAGTACTGACGCATGTGTTTCTTTTGCGCTATGATATCTTATTTCTTAGGTTCAGATGCACGGGCTTCTGGCCGCACTTAACAACCCAAATCTATCAGTAACAGACTTAGTGGCGAGTTCTCATAGTTCAAGGATAGAGTTTTTATCTCATTATTTTAGTATTTAGTTCATTTTCAGTAGTCGGGGTTAGTTGGGGACTTGTCCCATCAACTACATATTCAGACAGTAGAGGTTTTTTCAGACTAAAGTATTTTCAGAAAGATGTTCAGTTTCAGTAATGATATTTAGTATTCAGTATTTATTTTCAGTTTTGAACCTTATGGAAAATTTTCACCTAATTTCTGCATAATTACAGTATTATTATTCAGTTATTGTAGCAGGTACCAGTCATGGGTTAGCTTGTGGTCCTTCGGGATTATGAGCACCGTGTGACGTCTGGGGTACAAACTCGGGGCATTACACACACACACACACACACACACACACACACACATATATATATATATATATATATATATAAATTGCCAGGATAGGGAACAAAATTAGCATGACCTTTGAAACCATTTACGTGCACTATGTAGCGTGACCGTCCTAGAACAAGACACTCACGGGCTATATGGGCACAACTTTCCCATAGCTGGAAAGGCCTAGTACGTGTAGCCGGACGAACCAGACAGTATCCATAGTCGTAATGCCTATATAGGGGACTCAAATCTCCCCACATAATCAAGGTGACTTAAGCACCAATACATACAGTATAGGGAGACTCGAACCTCCAATTCATATAGTCATTCAGGGGGACTCAAACCACCCGGTCATAAGACACCCGCACCGGGTAGTGCATTTTTCAGTGTTAGTTCTTCAGACTCAACTTTCACGGTCCGGCTACACATCCTTCCATTAATCCCAATTTAAAACCATCATTTCACATACACAACCAATAAGTCCATTTCTTATCAAATGCATTTTATTGGTATCGTCATACCAACACTACTTGCAAGTACACCACATGCCATTATCATTATCAACCTTTTATTTATTCAATTGACTTTGGGACTCGACCCATCGCCTAACAAAGACACTTGTTCAAATCAAAGTTTATGGAATCGAACCCATTGTCTAACAAAGATATAAATCAAGTATATATTTAGGGACTTAACCCCATTTAGAAATTTAAACCACCAAGGCTACAATTTAGTTCATTACATATCCAACAAGGCCTTTCAAACCATATACCAACCATTCATAATCACTAGGCCAAGCCTTAGTTTAAAACAACATTATCATGTGACTAGTCCATTCTTTTAGACATTTTCACAAATTCTTTAAGGGCATGTTATTATCAAGACCAAGACCAAAGTAAAACTCGTTCAATTTAGGTAACCCATGACCCGATTGTTAAACCACCATTACCAAGCACCTATGAGTGCAACCCATTACCAAAATCATACATAAATACAATTTAAACTAAGAGTAAATAATACTCAATGATATGCATTAAAACCCTCAATATTGGTTTCAAAACCACCATTTATGAATCATAATCAAGCTTTAAGACACATGAAATTTATGAACCAACAATGAGGGAAGAGTCACATGCCTTATACAAGATGATTCATAAAAAGAACGTAACCCTCTTAGCTCTAGATGAACATTTGTAGAAACCCTAGCCTCAAATCTTCAAAAGTGAGCTAGAGAATATTTTTGGTGTGTTTTGATCTTCTAATAAGTGTTATCAGAGGACACAACATGATATATGATGCGGATACTTAAGGATTTTGGGGTGAAAAATGTCTGGAATACCCCCAGCTTAAAAGCTGAAAACTAACTCGTAGGAGGGTACGACCATACCCTCTTAACTGTACCTTAGGGTACGAATGGTACCCTATCTAGTACCCTAGGCCTCCTCTTCGACCTCCACACTGGTCAACATATGAACCTCACATGACCAACTCATATCTTAACATCGTGTGGTACCCTATAACTCGTACCTCAAGCCGAATCCACTAGGCTAAGTGTGGTAGACACCTAATTTTGTCCCGCCCAAAGTTGAATTTTATTCATTTTTAGCTCATCTTACCATGTACCCTCACCCATTCTATATTTTCCCCACAAGAAAACAAATGCAATAAATCCTAATAAATTAAATCCCCAATCCCAAAATATTCCCTTATCCTAACTAATTATTTACACCTCATCCACACCCTACCCCACCTACCCTACCCCTATACTCCACCTAACCCTCACCCCTGGGTCATATTTTTCTTTTTATTTTTAAAAGTATATACGAAACAATACAATACGCAGATAGAGAGAATAGACTTGGGGGGCCCACCACTAAGAAATTCTCACACACAGAAAAACCTCACGAAAATTCATTCACAGAATACATGCACATACTCACCATCACAGAAGCCATCTCTCCACCATCAATACACAGACAATTGGAATACACTCATCATCAGATTCCCATATATACACATCTTCAATATCTACGAGAAGGGTACTATTGTACCATCACTCAAAAAATACACATCACTCACACCATGAATTAACACTCACAATTGACCCACAAAAACTCACGGATAGCACTCACAACACTAATTCCATAGTGAAGGTCGCGGGTTTGATCCACCCCTAATGCCTTCTAAATCGAGCTCGTCGCACGGGGTTTACCTAGGGTGGTTTACATCTCCTGTGTGGTTTGTGAGCTATTGTATATGAAGGAGTTTACCCAGTGCGCACACAGTGCTCACCCAAAGGGCAGAGGCTGTGGCAGAGGGTGTAGTGGTTGCGGGTTTTCTTAGAGTTAAAAAAAAACACTGATTCCATAGGCGCACAACTTCACACATATCCTCCATACGCACACACTGAGATATACATATAGAGATTCTTCATTCACATAGGAGGGGCCTCCAATTTTCTTTGCTTACTCACAACAAATAAACACCCATACATACTCCCAATTCCACATATCACACACACGTAGAGACGATGGATTAAGGGGTAATTGACAAAAATCAGAGTAGGAAAAGGGGAGAAATCAAAAACGGCGAGAGAGAGAGAGTGAAGGAGTGATGAAATCAAAGAGGGAAAGTTTTTCCGGCAAACCCTCATCAGAATCGCTATCGAAAAGCACCGCCAGTCACTCCTTCATCACACCGTCGTTGAAAAGGTCGCAAACCATCATTGTCTGAACCTCGAACCCACCAACACCACCCAGATTTGCTGTCAGTTCATGTTCGGCATTTAGTTTTTAGATGAATCTGGCCGAAAAAGTATTTGAGCTGGCGTCTTTGTCATATTTTCAGTAAAAATATCATTAATCGAGCAAATATTCATGTGATTGTCTCATTCGTTTTCAATAGGTCATATCAGTGTTATGTCATCTTTTTTTTCTAATTCCAACTTTATTTTGCAATGTCGAGTGGTATGAGACTGTTTGGCATCGATTTTGGTCGTTGTTGAGGTTTGACTCAAGGATTTCGGATGCGGTTCTATCTCCATTATATTAAAATCTCCAAGTTGAGGTTCAATTTTATCTCTTCTTATTTTATTTCATTATATGTTTTTGATTTGAATGAGGCATGATTGAATATTGGGTGACATTGATTTGTTGCTTAATCTCGGTGAAAAGTGATTATGGATTGTTGAAATGATAATTCATAAAGTGTGGAATTAGTCAATATGCCTCACCAAGCGAACGTGGTCGAACCACGGGATCGAGGGATGCCTAATACCATCGCCTCAGTCAACAGAATTTCTTAATCGGAATCTTTGTTCGCAGATTAGTTTAAAAGAGTTAAAATTATTTTTGAAAAAGGATATTCAAAGGTAACTTGGCACACCCGATTTATGTCAAGCGGCGACTCTGAGTTGATTATAAAAAAGATGAATCCTTTTTGAAATAATTTTTATTTTTTGTCACTTAATAATAAAAATCCTTTGGAAAACTTAAAATCATATCTTTTTGATTAAAAAAAGGGGGTGTGACAGCTTTGGCGACTCTACTGGGAATTTTCAGAATTTGAGCTTATTTTTTGGAGTTATATCGGTTTAGTTTGACATTATGGGTGTATAAATGTATTTGTGTGATTGTTTGTATTGTTTTATCATTGTGGCGTGCTTACGTGCTCTTTGTTTACAGTTTTTTCTTATGTGTCACTGCTTTATATTTGGCATCATTTGCATAACCTGAGTCAATTCTTTCTGCAATAAGTTCTTTAGTACATGCTATGTACACGACCTATAATTGAGTCACCCTTATTTTAGGAAGGGGAGCCATCGGCTAGTATGGTGTAGGTGTCCAGCCAAAGTAGCCACTATCGACCATATGCTCCCCCGAATAGACTTGTTAGTGAACCCCAACGTAGGTTAGCTTTAGGTCATACTTATCTGCATCATGTTGATACCTAGCAGGACCTACTTGGTCCTTTGTAGGATACTCATCTCTAAAGCATCCCTACGTTCTAAATGTTGCATTTTTTTAGGGTAACATGGTTATTTGACAGACTGATTTAGTCAAAAGTCGGTGTTAGAAGTAAAGTGTGAAGGCAAGAAATTATTGATTAAAAAAAAGACAAGAAAAAAAAAAGAGAAAAAGGTAAAAAAAGAGAGAGTTTCATAGTTTATTTAGAGTTCTTTGTGGCTTTTATTTTTTCACAATCCAAAAATTCAAAGGAAGATTTTCTTACTTTTTTCACGCATTTACTCAAAAATAAAAAACTCTAAAAGATTTTTCCTTTACCTCCTTTAGCATGCATTCATAATTCAAAAATTCCAAAAACATCTGTAGGAGATTTTTATAAAACAAAAATTCAAACAAAGATGGCAGAAGTTTTGTACATTTCATATAACGAAAATACCAAAAAGATGTTTTCTTTCATAGTTGTCGGTGTCAGTTTTATCTGAAGTGTCTAATTAAAAATCCAAAAAAGATTTTATGGACGTTGTTCATCGTCCGTATTTGGTTGTGTCTCTTAAGTTAGGGTCAGTTGGTTATTTAATCCTTAATTGTCCAATCTGAACGAACTACGCACCCCTGATTCTCCTCTCTTGGGAGTGAGATACGTAAGCAACCTATTGTTGATTCGGGAATCTTATTTGAAAAATTTAAAAAGATTTTCTTCACTCTTCATGTAGAGTAGGTGTTTCATATATGCATTTAAAAGAAAACTACAAAAAGATTTTTCTTTAATAGGTTCAAGTTTCATTTTTTGTATGAAATAGAAATTGAAAATCCAAAAAGATTTTTCTTTGGTAATCATAGGTTTCATTTTGTATAGGGATTTAAAACTAAAAATATAAAAATATTTTCGTCAATTCTTTTGACAATTTGGTTATTTTATTTTCTTTTTGAAGTTTCAAGAAAAAAAAAAAATGAAAAAGAGTTTAATTGGTCTTTTTGGCAAGACTTCACGAACTATACGTAGGAGCCCTTCTTGGGTTCGATGATCTTTTTCAAAGAAAAGGAAAAACAAAAAAAAAAGAGATTTCGAGAAAGTGTTGAACTCTAACACGTTTGCTGTCTCTTGTTAAATTAATTTAAGGTGGTTGGTTTGTGGCATTTTGGTTGGTCCTCCACATCACACCAAATCTTAAGAAGGTTTAGCTGTGTCCAACAAGGATATAGAGAGCGACCTCATGGATCAAACAAAGAGTCAATAATTTGAGAGCTTAAAGGAAGAGAATTTGAGACTAAGACAAAAAATGATGGAAATGTATCGAGCTTGAGCCAGTGGGCTGCCTCTTCCTCCATTCCTCACTATTGACCCTGCAAATATCTTGAGTCTTCCACCAAAATCGTAAAGTCAGTTTCCTACTGTTGTTGATGCACCACAACATGCTGCAGAATCTATTCCATGTCAAATGCACCCCAATACTTCCACCACTCATTCTTTAGCTCCTCAGTATAAGCCTACCACATTTATAGTATCACATACCATCTGTGCTTTTGCTGCTCAACCTTCTACTGAGGCTTCCAATTTGGCTATCAATCCAATGATTGTGCTTCCCCAATCCACTAGTGAATCCACGTTCAATACTCTTGATGATCATTGATATACTCTTGAGCATACATTTAAGTTAAATTGACTGCCAAAATTTCTTATCAAGAAGCCTAGAATGCCAGAAAAACTAGAGAAAATGGTGGAGAAAGTGAAGAGTGTAGAAAATGATATGAAAAGTTCATTGATACTTGTGGACTATGAAGATGTTTCATATAAAAACTAGGGTATGTTTTCAAGTGTTAACCTTCCTCCAAGCTTTGAGACATCAAAATTTGGGGATCTTGATGGACAGAAGGATTCTATGAAACATTTGGGATGATATTGCAATCAATCAAGCGAAACTAAAGGAAAGAAGAAGGAAAACACACCTATTGTCGTGCCAGGGCCAAAACAGAGTTTGAGAGATCCAACTTACCACTACTGTCAGCCTCATTCCCGAGCTTACATATCAAATCCACTTACTCATCTGCAACAAGGTTCCTCTTTTCAAAATCCAAGGAATTCTATTCCATTTCCTCAATGTCCTTTGAATAATGCACAATTGTATACCCATCCGTCTTCTTATCCACAATGGCATGCACCTGTCGCTCAACATCGTCCTCGAACCCCATAAATTTACCAAGGAACCTCTAAATCCAAGTTTCATCCGAGGCCAGAGTTCACAAATAGGAGGAAGGAAAAGGATAATTTCACTCCTATTAGGGAATCCTACGTCAGTTTGTTACAGAGATTGAGATAGAGGGGCATGATTACTCCTCTCCTTGGGTATATACTTGACCCACATTCAAGAAATTTTGACCCTAATGTACGGTGTGTATATCATTCTGATGTTCAGGGTCACAATACTCAAGATTGTCGTACTTTGAAAAGTGAAATAGAAAATTTGATTCAAGAAAAAATGATTGTAGTGCAAAACGTTGACACCTCAAGCGTCACACAAAATCCTTCACCAACACATGGTGATGCACAATACGTGGGAAGCAATGAGTTGAGCATGAGGATACACAACTTATTTATTAAGGGAAATGTTTCTAATGGTGATAAAAGCTCTAGTCATGATGTGCAACTCGATGGCTAAGGTGTCTAGCTCAGCAATTGGAAAGTCACTCCTCTCCTTACCAGGAAGGATTGTTGGTAGTTTGTTTTGTTTTCTTTTTTGTTTTTAAAATTATCTCAGGGTTGTAGTTTGAAATTTATCTTTTTTTGTTTCTTTTTCGCTCATGTATAAACCCTTCTATCTTTATTTTAACTGAATAAAATGTCCTTTTTTCCTTTGTGTTTTAAATATGTGTTGTTTTTTGTTTTCTTTACATAGTACATTTTTTGTTGGCTCTAGTGATATGATATGCTTGTAGAATTTTCAGCCAGATCTTAAAATCCAATTTGAGCATGACCTCTGAATCAGGGGGCCAGAATTAGAAAAAGGCATTCAAAAATAGGTAGAGTGCTGAGACATTTGGTGACAAGTTGAAGTCTTCTTTAAAAATTAAGGCAATTATTTTGAGAATCACATAACTAATTTAGTCATCAATTGAAAGACATGTCTCTATTAGGTCAAACAGTGGCTGTGTGATCCTATATCAAGAGGAACAAAAAGAAAATTAGCTCCATGAAGTCATGAGTCCTTCAACATGAGGAATGTACAGCAAAGTGGAGTTGTATGTTGGACATGCGTAGAAGAAGTAATGATGCACAAGCTCAGTTAAGTTAGTGCTGTAAAAATGTCATACATGGTCTTTATCTCCCACTTTCATAATGCATTTTATGTACTTGCATTTTTAAGGATTGATATGACGAAAGCATTTCATTTTGCTATTCGAACATTGTGTCATCCTTTGTTTACCCCATTTTGAGCTTTAGTTCAATTTTCTTTCATAACCCTCTTTTGGAATCAAGATACAGTTAACAAAGCTTAAAAGAAAAGTATCGAGTAAAAAATAAAGTCAAAAAAGTTTTAAAAAAGAGACAAAAATATGTCCAAAAAGAAAAAAAATAAGAGTGTCAAGAAAAATGGAGTCAGAAAAAAAGAATCTCAAAAAGAAAAGAGCCAATAAAAGAAAAAAGAAAGAAAAAAAACAGAAAGAAAAATCAAATCAAAAGAAAGAACAAGTTGCTAGAACTACGCGTGACCTGATTCTCCTCTCTCGGGGGTGAGATACGTAGGCTACCCTACTCAGGCTCGATCCAACCAAGTAAATAATTTAGAGTCACCCAGCAAAAAGAAACTGGGGCATGAGTTAATCCTCATTGTATGAGTCGATTCCAAAAGTTGTAAGTCTTATCCACTTCAAGTGTCGTTTGTGCCTCATGCCATCCTTTCTTTCTAACCATATCCAAAAGTCAAGTTACAACCAAAGAAAGACCTTTAGATCAATCTTTGAGAATGTTAAGGCTACGCATACAATGGATATGATGACACATTTTTGGGTACTACTTGTTTTCCTCAGCATAAAGAATCAGAAGAGAAATAAAAATGAGAGAGTATTATTGATGAAAACCCTTATGGGCACCAATGGTGATGGTAAGTTAAGAGAGATAAAAATGAGAGAGTCTTATCAGTAAAAACCCTCACGGGCACTGTAAGATGACTGTGAGTGGAGAGAAATGAAAATAAGAATCTCATTAGTGAAAAACCTTTAAGGAAACCATAAGGCAATGGTGAGCTAAAAAATATAAGAGAGGCTTGTTGGTGAAAACCCTTCAAGGAGCCACTGGCCGAATGAGGTCTCCGATGCAATTAGCCCAAGAAAGTAACTCAGTTTCAGGGCCATTAACTCAAAAACTGATAGAAAGTGTGGATGGAAAGATGAGGCAGATTAATCCAAAATGCATGGCATAATCATTAGAGTTGACTGTCATTTTTAGATAAATTTTTCATTTCTTTGTTTCAAATGGGGACATTCATTGTCTTTTCTTTCTTCTTTTTATTTTCTTGAGTCAGTTATCCAAATAAAAGAAATCATTATCATTTTTTTCTCTTGTCTTTGAGTCAGGTCTATGTCAAAACAAGTGAGAAAAGATTTTAAAAGTGACTATCAGCTTCTTCAATTACACAAAGTAATACAAAGGGACAACACATGAAAGAAACAAGATTGTAAGTTAGAACAAGGCATGCAGAAGTTTATTGTCAACACACAAATTAGGGGAATTCATGAAAATACCAAGGTTTAAAGGGGATTGTATGAGAAACATAGCAAAGAAGAGATACTGTGTTTGTTTCAGAGTCACTCTTAATATTCTAAGTTTGGACCAATGGTGCAACAAGGCAATGACAAATGCTAAGGATTGGAAGCAAGATCTAAATGGGACAAGTGCAAGAGAAATCTCCTTAAATGCCAAAGCCGCAAGCCAATCATCCTGTTTTAAACTCACAAGTTTCTTTGTATGAAACAGAAACAGTTGCTGCCTTCAAATCAAAGACTTCAATGCGCAAATATCCAGAGGTGCAATTCCTCATTTCTGCAAATGCAAATGCAGTGTTGCTGTACAGTTTTGGTAATCCCAGTTGTGGTAAAACTCATAATCTTGTACCCTTTAGAGATAAATTCTCTAATTTGGGTCTTTCATGTCTCATGTCTAGGAGGTGCACTTCCTAATTTGAACCGTTAATTCTAAAAAGATGTACCTTTAGTAAGAACCTTTCGCTTTCATTCTTTAGAGAGGGACTTGTTGGTCTCAGTCATTTAATTTTACCCTCAAAAGGTGCATTTGTTGATCAGAATCTCGATTCATCTTTGCATTATTCACTTTTGCAAGTAGTTTTGATTGGGTTTGACACCCACAAAAGGTTTTGATAAAAATTGGGGTAAAAATTAAAAGTAATTCATATTATATGGAACTTCACTTTAGGACCCTCCTAGAAAATTAAACTTTATTTTTCTTAAATATGGAATCTTTCTTTATCATAATCATTGTTTGGGATAATTTTTGTTCTAGTTTTGATTTTGATATTTATTTCAGGAGCCTCCTGAAGAACATGGTGATGAAATTGCAAGTCGGAAGGCCCGCCCAAAGAATTGGGGTGATAAAATTGAAAGTTGGGAGCTCGCCCAGAGAATAGGGCGAGGAAATTGCAAGTTAGGGGGACCGCCAAAAGAATAAGGGTGATAAAATTAAAAGTCGGGATGCTCGCCCAGAGAACAAGAGCGAGAAAATTGCAAGTTGGGAGGCCCGCCCGAAGAATAGGGGTGATAAAATTGAAAGTCGAGATATTAGCCTGGAGAACAAGAGTGAGAAAATTGCAAGTTAGGAGCCCACCTAAAGAATAAGGGTGATAAATTAAAAGTCAGGATGCTTGCCCGGAGAACAAGAGCGAGGAAATTGTAAGTCAGGGTGCCCGCCCGAAGAATAGGGGTGATAAAATTGAAAGTTGGAATGCTCGCCCGGAGAACAAGAGCGAAGAAATAGCAAGTCGGGGGGCCCATCCAAAGAATAGGGGTGATAAAATTGAAAAATAGCAAGTCAGGAGCCAACCTGGAGAACTGGGTGAGGAAATTGAAAGTCAAGCAACAAGGCGAATAAATGGAAAGT
>NC_061112.1:114300935-114308236 GCF_002878395.1 Capsicum annuum | reverse complement strand
CGTTGAGGGCGCTACATGGGAAGCAGAAGCAGACATGTGTACCAAGTACCCTTATCTCTTCTCCACGAACTCAGATTCAGTCGAAGGTAATAGTTTTCCTTCATTCAGTTCTTTTCTAAGTCTCAGATTCAAATATATAGTTATTTTTATAAGAATTCATGCATTTCCAAATCAGTTCAGTAGCTCATTATATTTGAGATTCAGACACTCAGTTTATTTCAGTTGTGCAAGATAGCTTATAGCCTCAGATTCCTCAGTATTTTTAGCTTAATTAGCCACATTCGAGGATGAATATTTTCAAGGGGGAGATATTGTAATACCCTGTACTTTTCTTAGATTAAATTTGTTCCTAGAATGTTAATTATTGGTTATGGGTGTGAAGTTCTCCACATTTATGAACAAGGAACGTTCTTAGGAAATCATCTCTTTCTTTTATGATCTATCGTGCTTACAATATCTCTATCCGATTTTAACTCATGCTTTTATGTGAAAGGTTAACATGCCTCCTCGTCGAGCTAAAGCCCGCAGAAACGATAACCAGCCACCTCAGCCTACAGATCCTTTGAATAAGAATGTGTCACATGAAGAGTTTTAGGCTGCGTTTCAGGTGCTAGCCCAACCTATGGCAACTAATGTTCAGGGCAACCTTCAGGCTGCAGTTCCACCTTAATAGGAGGGGGACTTAGCCACAGCCAGAATTTGAGATTTTACAAGGATGAACCCGCCAGAGTTCTTTGGGTCAAAGATAGGTAAGGACTCACAGTTGTATCTTGATGAGGTGAAGAAGATCACCCAAATTATGCATATTTCTAATGAGGACAGTGTAGAATTAGCATCCTATAGGCAGAAGGATGTTGCATATGAAAGGGTAGTGATATGGAAGAAGAGTAGAGAGGAGAGTGCAGCATCCATGACTTGGCAGATATTTTAGGATGCATTTCTAGATAAGTTCTTCTCACGTGAGATAAGGGAAGCTAAGATAGCAGAGTTCATGAACCTGAGATAGGGCTCGATGACAGTGAAAGAGTATTGCCTCAACTTCAACCAGTTGTCTAGGTATGCCCCTGATCAAATGGCTGACACTAGGTCAAGCATGAGTAAGTTTATAACTGGAGTGTCTAGATTGGTGGTCAAAGAGTGTAGGACTGCCATTTTTATTGGAGACATGGATCTTGCTAGATTGATGATGCATGCTTAGTAGATTGAGGCAGAGAAGTTGAAGCAAAGTGAGAGGGTAAATAAGAAGGCTAGAATAGGGCAGTTTGATTATAGTCAAAATAGGTCTGAAAGAGGAAATCATTTGCAATTTCAGAATCATTCATCTATGCCAGCACCATCTTCTGCTAGTGCTCCTATTCCTAGAAGACAAAAGCAGTGGGGTAAGTTTTCTATTGTAGATCTCAAAATAGTGTAAGAGGGAGACCTCTTTATCCTTCTTGTGCTAAGAGTGGTAGCAATCATCTCAGTGAGTGCTTGGCTGGACAGAACGGTTGTTTTGGTTGTGGTAAGATAGGTCACAAAATTAAAGATTATCTGCATGCTAAGCAGGAAAATAGAGATGTTCATCCCCAGACTCAGGCTACTAGTTTACCATCTTCTTTAGGTCACCCAGCTCCTCCTCAGGGTGCATCATCCAGTACTAGTGACGGTCTGCGCCAGAATCAGTTTTATGCCTTACCATCCCACCAGCAGTAGGAAGATTCACCAGATGTGGTTACGGGTATGCTTCGTGTCTTTCATCTTGATATTTATGTGTTGTTAGACCCTGGGTCAAGTTTCTCTTATGTAACCCCATTAATTGCAGTAAATTTTGAGATAAGTTTTGAAAAGATTCCTGAGCCCTTCTTGGTTTCTACTCCAGTAGGTGAGTCCGTTGTTGCTAAACAACAAATTTAAAGAAAGTATCCTATCATTGTCCTTCATAAAGTCATGTTCGCAGACTTAATAAAGTTAGATATGGTTGATTTTAATCTTATTCATGGTATGGATTGGCTCTATTCCTGTTATGCATGTATAGATTGTCGCATCCATGTGGTAAAGTTTTAGTTTCCTGATGAGCCAATCTTTAAGTGGTCAAGTAATTTAGTGTCTCCCAAGAGTCATTTCATATCTTATTTAAAGGCCAGAAAGTTGATTTCTAAAGGATGTATCTATCATCTTGTTCGAGTCAAAGACACTAAGTCGGAGACTTCAATGATTCAGTCAATCAGTGTAGTTAATGAGTTTCTTGATGTTTTCCCGGGGGTACCTCCCGATAGGGAAATAGAATTTGGTATTGACCTTCTCTCAGATACTCAGCCTATTTCTATACCTACATATTGTATGGCTCTCACTGAGCTTAAGGAGTTGAAAGAGCAACTTAAAGATCTTTTAGATAAAGGTTTCATAAGGCCTAGTGTTTCTCCATGGGGCGCTCTCATCCTATTTGTGCGAAAGAAAGATGGTTCTTTGCATATTTGCATTGACTATCACCAGTTGAATAAAGTTACAGTAAAAAAACAAATATCCTCTTCCTAGAAGTGATGACTTATTTGACCATCTCCAAGGTGCCAGTTATTTTTCAAAGATAGACCGTAGACTGGCTATCATCAGCTTAAAGTAAGGGAATGTGATATTCCAAAGATAGCCTTCAGAACTCGTTATGGTCAATTTGAGTTTCTAGTCATGTCCTTCGGGCTAACCAATACCCCAGCAGCTTTCGTGGACTTGATGAATAGAGTGTTCAAAAATTATCTGGACATATTTCCCATAGTCTTTATAGATGATATCCTTGTCTACTCTCGTAATGAGGATGATCATGCAGACCATCTCAGAATTGTGTTGCAAACTCTTAGAGATCACCAGTTGTTCACCAAATTCAGCAAGTGTGAATTTTGTCTAAGATCAGTATCCTTTCTAGATCATATTATTTCCAATAGGGGCATTAGAGTTAATCCCCAAAAGACAGAAGCCTTAGGAATTGGACTAAACCTATCTCTCCATCAGACATTAGGAGTTTCTTAGGTATAATTGGATATTACAGACGTTTTGTTAAGGGCTTCTCGTCTATTGCATCTCCTATATCTAGATTAACCCAAAAGAAAGTTAAGTTCCAGTGGTCAGATTTACTGCAAGAAGAGTTTTCAAGAGTTGAAGACTCGACTCACTTCAGCCCCAGTCCTAGCATTACCCAATGGTACAGATAGTTTTGTGGTGTATTGTGATGCCTCCAGAGTTGGTTTGGGTTGTGTGTTGATGCAGAGGGGTAAGGTTATAGCCTATGCCTCAGATAGCTTAAGCCTTATGAAAAGAATTACCCAACCAATGATCTTGAATTAGCTGTTGTGGTGTTTGCTTTGAAAATCTGGAGACACTACCTATATGGTGTGCACGTTGATGTGTTCACGGATCACAAAAGCTTGCAATACATATTTACTCAGAGGGAGCTGAATCTCCTTCAGAGAAGATGGTTAGAGTTGTTGAAGGATTATGATATGGGTGTGTTGTATCTTCTAGGCAAGGCCAATGTAGTGGCGTATGCCCTTAGTAGATTGTATATGGGTAGTGTTTTTCATGTGGAGAATGATACGAAAGAGTTAGGTCAAGAAGTTTATCGTTTGGCTAGATTGGGTGTTAGGTTGGTGGACTCTGCTGAGGGGAATGTTTGGGTTCAGAGCAGTTCCAAATATTCCCTAGTTTCGAAAGTGAAGGAGAAGCAAGATATGGATTCTAGTTTGGTCAAACTGAAGGAGTCAGTTAAAGACCAAAAGATCGAGGTTTTCCCCCAAGGGGGAGATGGTGTGTTAAGATACCAGAGTAGGTTGTGTGTGCCATGTGTTGATGATTTGAGGCAGAGAATTATAGCTGAAGATCATAGTGCGCGTTATTCCATTCATCCAGGTGCTACCAAGATGTATTTCAACTTGCGAGAAATCTATTAGTGTAGTGGTATGAAGAAAGATATAGCAGATTTTGTAGCAAAGTGTGCAACTTTTCAACAGGTTAAGGTAGAGCATCAAAGACCTAGTGGTACATTTCAAAAGTTTGGTATCCCCACTTGGAAGTGGGAAGAGGTAAATATGGATTTTCTGAATGGTTTACCCCATTCACGTCGTCATCATGATTCAATTTGGGTTATCAGATTAACTAAGTCAGCGTATTTCTTGCCAGTTCACACGTCCTATACAACTGAAGATTATGCTAAGTTGTATATCTAAGAGATGGTTAGATTGCATGGAGTTTTTTTGTCCATCATCTCAGATAGGGGTACTCCATTTACCTCTCAATTCTGGAGAGCTTTTAAAAAGGGTCGTGGTACCCAAGTTTATCTTAGTTCGTCTTTCATCCACAAACAGATGGTCAGCCAGAGAGGACCATCCATACCTTAGAGGATATGTTGAGAGCTTGTGTTCTTAATTTTAAAGGTAGTTGGGATAAGCATTTTCCATTGATTGAGTTTGGCTATAAGAATAGTTATTATGCGATTATTCAGATGGCTCTGTTTGAGGCTCTATATGGGTAAAGATGTAGATCACCAGTCGGTTGGTTCAAAGTGAGTGAGGCTCTATCCGGTGTTCCATGTGTCCTTGTTGAAGAAGTAAATGAATGATTCAGCTGTTGTAGTTCCTCTAGAGGATACAGATATTTAGAATAGCCTTTTGTATGAAGAAGTCCCAGTAGAGATTCTTGATCATCAGATTCGTAGACTAAGGAACAAAGAAGTTCCCTTGGTCAAAGTCCTATGGTGAAATCAGTCCGTTGAGGGCGCTACTTGGGAAGCAGAAGCAGACATGTGTACCAAGTACCCTTATCTCTTCTCCACGAACTCAGATTCAGTATAGGGTAGTAGTTTTCCTTCATTCAGTTCTTTTCTAAGTCTTAGATTCAGCTATATAGTTATTTTTATAAGAATTCATGCATTTTCAGATCAGGTCAGTAGCTTATTATATTTGAGATTCAGACACTCAGTTTATGTTAGTTGTGCGAGATAGATTATAGCCTCAAATTACTTAGTATTTTTAGCTTAATTAGCAACATTCGAGGATGAATGTTTTCATGGGGGAGATATTGTAATACCCATACATTTCTTAGCTTAAATTCATTCCTAGAATGTTAAGGGAGAGATTCAAAGTTGAACAAAATTTATTTCGTGTGGAATTCTTTAGATTTAGACTTTCCATGGTGTGGAAAATTGAATAATCTTTCCATCGATACCAAATTCGCCTAATTCCGACACTCGGTGAAGGAGTTATGACATTTATAAGTTGACAATGTGCCACCTGGGCAATCACCACATCGCAGAGGTGGTTAAATTCAGAATTTTCATTTTCCAGTAGACCTCTGCAATATTGGTACATTGCAGAGAGGTCCATTATCCCATTTTTCAATTTCTAGTAGCCCAACGCTATAATGGCGCATCGCGCCGAAGGCCAAAATGGCATTCCAATAGGGTACCGCAATGGTGGCGCATCGCATTGAAGTTCCAGGTCCTAATTGTCAAAATCCATTGGGACAATGAGGTAGCTCCGCGTCACAGAGGTCCCCAATTTCTCAGTTGTCAAATTCCAGTGAGCCACTGCGATAGTGTCGCGTCCGGTGGCCCATTAAATTGGGACCCCAGTTCATTTTTCCAGTTTCGTCTAGAAGTTTAAAGAGTGTATTTTGGACAATTCCTAAGCCCCCAATCCGTCCAAACACAACATTAAACCCATTATAAGCCTATTATTCTCATTATTCATCAATTTTCTCTCAAACAAAACCTTAGACCTCCAAAGCTTCTTCTCCAAAAAATCAAAATCCTCTATTGATTCTCCATGAAAGCTTAAAATTGAGGATTTCCAAGACAAGGTAATCAAGAACCCAATATGAATCCAAAATTCAAGGTTCCTTCATCTAATCATCAATCAAGGTATGTGGGGTTTATGAACAAGGATCTTCTTTCATCCTTGTGCCCAAAACTTGTTTTAAATTTCAAAGTTATTTGATTTTATATGATTTTCCATGAATTTGAAATTAGGGTTCTTACCCAATGTTGTCATTTACAAGATTATGAGATATCAAGTTAATTATAAGTTGAATTACATGTTTATTTTCATATTTTCATGCTTATTATAGTAATTTCTAGATTTTGAGATGAATTATCATTGTTTTCATTATCAAGCATGATTATTATGATATTTTGACCTGAGTTTGATACATGGGTTTTAAGCCCTGAGTTTATTGTTTAGATTTTGAGAAAAATGATGCTTTAAGCATCTTATGAGCTGATTATATCAGATTTACAATAAAGTTTTGATCTTTTGATCCTTAGATAAGTTTTGGAATCCACATTTTAGATTTCTCACAGATTACAGGAAGCAATATAAGTTCATTTACAGATTTATTCAGATAAATGTATAATCGGTTTCATAATAAACCCTTATACGAGTTTTTAAGTGAATTTCCATGAGATAAGCATAGAAATTTTAAAGGGAGTAGTAGTTAGCACCGAGTTGGGTCTGATTCAAAGGATTCATGGCCCAGAACTACGTGCCACCGTAGGATTGAGATTAAGAGCCCATAGTGGGAAGATTTGTGATCACTTTAGCTGAGGTTATATTCCCTGACACCTCTCCCCAACATGAGGTTTTTTCCTTAGGAGTATAAAATATTGGACTCCATGTAGCTCGCATGGTTTACGTTGGTTAAGAGAACCTCCCTACAGCTTAATAGTAAACATTTTTAGAATAGTTTTAAAGTATTTCCCTTCAGATAAAAGATAAAGTATTCTCCTTAATAGCAAAGAACAATAGAAAAACCTTTATAAAACTAAGTGTAAAGTTTCACAAGTTTTACTCAGATTATACCTTACATAAAAGATAATAGCTACAGATTTCAGCTTTCAAATTCCAGATTTTACGTTCAGTAGTGAGTCCTTCTATACTTAGATATAATGATTTAAAGGGAGAATGCAAGTATAACTTTTAGAACTAAATGTTATGGCTCACAAGATTTATAAAGTATGTTTTGCTTCTTATTGCTACATATTTCATTATTTCAGATATTCCAGCTTATGTGAGTCATTTACATTTAGCATGCATTGTTTTATAAATGATGACTATGAGACGATGTTTTACTTGTGCATATCACCCCCATATACTCAATACATCCTCAAAGTACTAATCCGCATATATGTCTATGTGCTACATTGTCTTATAATGTAGGTTCAGGAGCTTAGTGTTAGCAGCATGAGTAATTTGAGCATCTTCATCTACATTTGACAGTTGGTGAGTCCTCATAGTTTGGGGACTTATTCATTCTAATTTTGTAGTTTATCAGTTTAT
>NC_061112.1:114256641-114297935 GCF_002878395.1 Capsicum annuum | reverse complement strand
TTATAAAATAAAAGATAATATAAGAGTAATAACAATAAATGAGAGAGGGAGAGAGTACTATTAATTCTTATTACTTTTTCTCACTTTCTATTCGTATGTAATATGATGTAGGATAGGCTATTTATAAGCCTAGGATACAAAGATAACTTGGATAAAAGTAATAACTACAATCAGGGGCGGAGCTACAACCTATCAATGGTGTTCAGGCGAACACCCTTCGTCGAAAAATTACATTGTATATATAACTAAAATGCTGCTCTATTTTGTTAAATATCATGTGTTGGACACTCTTGACAAACTTGAAGAAAGAAATAGCTCAGTGGTAGAAGGTGATCAACAAAGGCCAAGGGCACTGTCACGATCCAAAAATGAGAGTCATGATGACACTTGTCGTGGCATACCTTGACAAGTAAGTCTATCACCAAACTAATACGAAAAATAGGAAAAGACATAAATATCCCAAGATAAGACTTCTAGAACGAAGTTGAACTATATAAGTAATCATAACAATGCGGAAAGAACTTATCCGAAATACCAATCATGCCCAAAACCAGGTGTCAATAGTGTAAGAGCTACTAATACAATCCAAGGGTCAAATACATCAAAAAATAACCATAAAGGAATAATATCTATCTTCGAATACTAATAAAGACATAACAACTTTAGAAAGATAGAGGTGAACTTCGGATGCATGAATGTCCAACCGCTACCTTGGAAGCTCCATCAATTGCCCGAGTCAATCAAGCTGAGGTGCACTCGAGCTAGGAACTTTACCAAAAGGGCGCAGTAGGCATGAGTATAGTCCACTTGTACTCAGTAGGTATCATAGGCCGACCAAGCAAAGTAGTAACTAAAGCATACAAAATACACAATAAGGCCAAGCCACTTGCAATCAGAAAATGTCCCACAACGGTATCCCACACCGCTTGCACTAACAGTTCTAATATATATCATATATATTACAACAATACAACAAGATATAGAACACAAGTATACATTATGTCAAATATAATAGGACAAGAGAGAACATGTAGATACAAGATCATCAAATACAAGTAAAGGAAGGTAAGACAAATACATAGATGACAAGTCAATATGGCAATACAACACAACATAAATAAAATAAAGTAAGTGCAATGTATATGATGATGATACACGAGGTCATCGTACAACCTCCGGGATCCTTGCACGATCCTCATATACACCTACGGAGCTAAAGCTTCACGACGTAGGACCCATGGGGGGTTCGTCAACCCGTATACAATCCACATATCTTATTTCTCCTTTATGGAACATCCGTCGGAAAGAATTTTATAAGGTGTTACAATATCTCCTCCCCAGCACATCCCTCGGGAAGGGTTTTAAAAAGGTGTTGTCAGTGTTTCTTAGGTATTACCACGGTGGTACCAATGTTTCATGAATGAGTATGATATGAGGATGTAATGCTCACAACCAATCACAATGAGTATTTTCACAACCAACCACAATGATATATTTCCACAACTATATGAGCCAATATCCACTTATTATTTTATTTTAATCCACAAATTTCCACATGTCTCATTTGCCAATAAAGTATGAATATAATCACAATACAAAAATGGTACCATATTAAGAATTTTAACAACACAATACAATTATTCAGATGTATTCAAGGCTATCAATATCACATAGGACCCCACACGATCATGCATATCGCATATTATCTCAATTTCGATAATTACATCACATATAAGCCCCTACACGAGCACAACACCATAGATAGACATTTTTCATGATTAGTTCCCACCCTTAGCATGCATTTTATACCATCATTTACTACCCATCCCAGTCTGAAAGAATTAAGCCATAACCTACCTCAAAAGCCGAAACCGATCCGCTACTCTTGAACCCGTGACTTTACTTTTCATGAATTATCCTGAACTTTACTAAAAACATCAAATATAAAATCTATGTGTCAAAATAAAACCAACGACATTCATATTGACTACTTTTGGTTCGAGGTCAAAACGGACCCCCAAAATGAGTTTACGAAAAGGTAGATCGAAATCGGAACTTTACTTCAAAAACATGTTACCCATATTTTTAGGAACCTAAAGCTGAAAATCCAAGTTAAATCGAGTAAAAACAAGGTTCAAAACAAAGAAAAATTATTTTTTGAGCTTTACTGGTTAAAATCTTTGAAATCCGAGTTAAAATCAAGAATCAAAGTTGTTTTGAAGTTTAAATTGATGAAAAACTAGTAATTATCAGATAAAAAACATTATTCAAGTAAAAATGGTGTTCAAAATCAAGTCTTAAAATTTTTGAGATTTTGAGAAATTAATTAAGAAATTACGAAGAAAATAGTGAATTTTTATCTTAAATCCATAATAAAACCAAGAAATAGGTGCTAATCTCGCTTCCCAAGCTCCCACAAGCTGCACTTTTAAGCTATCATACTATTTTTGGATTTAACTCTCAAGAGGCAAGATGAAAAATGAGCAAAATAGGCCCAAAAGAGTAAAAAACTCCTCTAAATAGCAGAAAAAACTGCACCAGCGCAACAATTTTTTTTTTCCAAGTCCAAACGGACTTCGACAGGAAGCCCAAAATTCGTTCGGAGTCCGATATATGCAAATGAACTATGAAACCATACTAAATTTGACGTTCTGAAAGCGCTTACGAAGTCAAATTTTTGAAAAAACATCGTTTTCAATAAGTTGACACCCGAAATCCGAAATCACAATTTTTCAAACTGGGGGTCGAAATGAGATTTAAAATCCGTAAAATCATACCAAATATGCTAACACCCTAAATTCACTATTCTGGATTTGCTGGGGAATTCAAATTTTCCATCCGAGGTTGTTTCGATCAAATGTGGGCCCCACACCCAAATTTTCCATTTTTTAAATTTTCCGACCAATAGGTCGAAATGAGCTCGGGTGCACTGAAAGCCGAACCAAAGGTCTACCCATGCTAAAATTGATATTCCGAAGCTGCTGGTGCAGTCCATTCGGCCATTGTAGCACGGATCAAAAGATATCCACATAAGTCCAAAATACAACTCTTAAAGCTATTAAAAACAACAATATTGCATAAATGATACCAAAATGCATCGAAAATCATGCCAATCACTCTCACACATCAGAAATATTATAATGCAACTACGGAAAGGGATAAAATAGTTAAATCACATAAAATTACAAATATCACATATTTCATCAAATTTTTAGGTCGTTACAGGCGCACACCTGCATGGGTTTGAATCCCAATGGCTGCTAATTTTTACCTTTTTAGCATAAAATTTCTAGCTCCGCCACTGACTATAATACATAAATCCACTCGGTCCTAAAGTTAATGAAGTGGCTTGGAAAAAAAAATTTCAGTGGTGGGAGTTCAACTTTGAGCCACATGGGCATCCACCACTATTGTTTTTACAATAGTATGAAGTTTTTCTTTCTTTGAATACTGTTCTTCTACTTTTTCTACTATATAATAAGTCACAATAAGCAGCTGAAACAGGCTGCTCATGGTCGATATGTTTGCTTCAGCTGCTTCAATCATGATTTTACTATATTATCCCTAAATAATTATTATAAGTTATTTACGTATTAAAAAATTAAAAATATTTAATAAAAAATTAAAATAAACATTTATGACATGACTGCTTCAGTTGCTTCAACCGTGATTTTACTATATCAACAACAACAACAACAACAAACCCAGTGTATTCCCACAAAGTGGGGTCTGGAGAGGGTAAGATGTACGCAGTCCATACTGCTACCTCCGAAGAAATAGAGAAACTATTTTCAATAGACCCCCGGCTCAAGATAAAGAATAGTAAACAAGGGGATGGGTGACATTACATAAATAAGGAATAAGAAATAATAAAATAGAAATCAGAGAAATACGCAATGCGAGAAATGAGGGAAACATAAAGTAAGGAAATAGGAACTAAGAAATAAGAGATAGGACACCCACCTAGTTGTAACATACACTCACATACCAAAGACACCTATGTACACAGTCCTAGGATTACTAACCCGGTTACACAAGATCTCTCTTGACTACTTGCTACAACCCACACACTCACACTAGCCTTCGACCCTTATTCGCGCCCTCCACACTATCTATCTAGGGTTATGTCTTCAGTAAGCTGAAGTTGCTCCATGTCATGTCTAATTACCTCCACCCAATACTTCTTCGGTCTACCTCTACCCCTCCTGAAGCCATCTAAAGCTAGTCTCTCACGCCTACGAACTGGAGCATCCGCGCCCCTCCTCATCACATGCCCAAACCATCTCAGCCTTCCTTCTCGTATCTTGTCTTCCACCGAAGACACTCCCACCTTTTCCCGGATAATCTCATTCCTAACTTTATACCCTCTAGTAATCCCACATATCCAACGCAATATTCTCATTTCTGCTACTTTTAATTTTTGAATGTGGAAGTGCTTGACTAGCCAACACTCCGCTCCATACAACATGGCTGGACAGACTGCCACTCTATAGAATTTTCCTTTAAGCTTAAGGGGCACCTTCTTATCACACAACACTCCTGAGGTGACCCTCCACTTCATCCAACCTGGTTCAATACGTTTAGAGACATCCTCATCAATCTCACTATTTTCCTGAATCATAGACCCAAGATACTTAAAACTATCCCTCTTACAAATATCTTGGGAGTCCAACCTCACCACCACTTGGTCCTCCTGCCTCAAATCACTAAACTTGCATTTCAAATACTCCGTCTTGGACCTACTCAACCTGAACCCCTTAGACTCAAGGGTTTACCTCCAAACCTCCAATTTGTCATTCACACCCCCCGCGTCTCATCAATTAACACTACATCATCTACAAATAACATACACCAAGTCAGGTCGCCTTGAATACTCCGCATCAATACGTCCATCACCAACGTAAAAAGGAACAGACTAAGAATCGATCCTTGATGCAACCCTGTCTCGATCGGAAAATGCTCTGAGTCTCCTCCCGCTGTCCTCACCCAGGACTTTTCTCCATCGTACATGTCCTTAATAGCTCTGATGTACACTACCAGGACCCCTCTCACCTCCAAGCATCTCCAAAGAACCTCTCCCGGGACTTTATCATACATTTTTTCTATGTCGATAAACACCATGTGTAAATCCCTCTTCTTTTCTCTATACTGCTCCACCAATATCCTCACTAGGTAGATTGCCTGTGTCGTCGAGCGAACAGGCATAAATCTAAACTGATTCTCCAAAATGGACACAACCCTCCTCAATCTCCGCTCAACCACTCTCTCCCAAATCTTCATAGTGTGACTCAACAACTTAATGCCCCTATAGTTGTTGCAATTCTGAATGTCACCCTTATTTTTATACAACGGAATCATAGAACTCCATCTCCAAGCCTCAGGCATTCTTGCAGTCTTGAAAATATTGTTTAACAAATCAGTCAACCACCTTAAATCAACATACTTCCAAATATCCATCAGAATCTCATCACGCCCCATTGCCCTACCCCTCCGCATCCTACGAATAACCTCTCTGACCTCCTCAACCTTAAAATGCTTATAGTAACTAAAATCACGGCTCTTCTCCGATTGCTTCAGCTCTCCTAACTCAATGCCTCTGTCCCCTCCTTGTTCAAAAGTTTATGAAAGTACTCCTGCCATCTCTTCTTAATGTGAACATCCTCTACTAAAACACTACCATCCTTCCTCTTAATGCACTTCACTTGATCGAGGTCACGACCCTTCCGCTCCCTAGCATTAGCAAGCCTATACAACCTCTTTTCCCCATTTTCACCTCTAATCCCACATACAAGCTCTCGAATGCTGCTGACTTAGCAGCCGTAACCGCTAACTTAGCCTCCTTCCTTGCAACTTTGTAAACCTCCTTATTCACCCGCTTCTCCCCTTCCCATTTACTCTTAATCAACTTAACATACGCCCCCTTCTTAATCTCCACTTTCTACTTCACTTCTTCATTCCACCATTGGTCCCCCTTATGACTTCCTGCCCTATCTCTCGAAATGCCCAACACTTCTCTAGCAGTCTCCGTGATGCAGCTGGCAGCCCTATCCCACATAACATCCACGTCCCCCTGCACTCCCACACCCATCACCTTATCCCCTATCTCCAGACCACTAACTGGCGTCAAACCACCCTACTTAATTCTAGGACGACCCTCCCCAACCCTTCTTTTCTTGCTCTTCTTGATAGACAAGTCCATCACTAGAATCCTGTGTTGGGTCAAAAGATGCTCACTCGGAATGACTTTACAGTCCTTACACAACCCCTACCCCCTTCCTAAGCAGCATAAAGTTAATCTGAGTCTTGGCTATCGTGCTTCGGAAGGTAATCAGATGATCCTCCTTCGGAAAACTCGAATTCACTACCACCAGCCCAAAGGCCCTTGCAAAATCCAACAGAGAAGCTCGCTCACCATTTCTATCACTCATAATTAATTATTCTAAGTCATTTAAATATTAAAAAATTAATAATATTTAATAAAAAAGATAAAATAGACATAAAATGATGAACTATTTTTTGACATTTTAAATTAACTTGACGTCTTATATGAGACCACTTAACAAAAATTCACAAGTCTTTGTTATAATAATTTTACTATGTCACTTCTAATTAGTTGAATAGAGGTAAAAATACTATAAATCACAATAATTAAAAATTTAAATAATTAAAAAATATAATTGATTATCAATGCTACAAAAGTTCGAACAACTTAAAATATTGTTATACAAATTTCATCAATCTAAATATAATAATATACGCTTAACTTAGAATTTATCAATCAAACAAATGGAGGTTTTATTTAAATGATAGATTTATATAAATCAAACAAATGAAGGTTTTATTTAAATGATAACTTTATACATAACGTAGAATTTTAAAGGATCAACATTGGACCGTGCATAGCACAGCGTAAGCCGACTAGTGTAATTAAAATATGAAACTATGTAACTGTTATTTATTAATTATATATGCTGCTCATATCTTTATATAAACGGTTAAATGAGATATTGATTTCATTTAATTAAACATTTCTTTCATAACCCCTCAAGTGGATACTTTAAAAGTGATTTCTCAGATAATGAATTTTTAACATGATCTTGACAATCATAATTCTATATCTGTATAAGCACCATGTCATTTATGGAGAATTATAATTATTATTTTTAATTAATCTTAAAAAATATTGATTGACGAGACTCTTAAATTCCCATTTTGTACCACATGAAAAGGTTTTAAGAAAACAAAACAAACTTAGTGATTTGATTGTATTTCATTTTCTTAAGTCAACATTTGACTCGTCGATAATGTTTTTGACAATTTTTTTTATTGCAATACTCTTATCGATGAGTCAAATTTTAACAAAATAATTTTTAAAAATTTAGCAATTTTCAAATAGAGTCTTCAACTGTTGAAGAATTAAACATGATATTTTTGTACTTGGGAAGAGTCATTTAATATTCTAAGTTTTTCTCAATTGTATTTCACTTTTTGCCTAGATTATCACACTTATACTTTCTTCTTGAAGTTTTACATTTCTTTTTGACAAATACATTTTTAAGATATGGTACATTAAATAGTTGACCTTATAAATTACAGGTAAAATAATTAGATCAAAATATTTGACTCAAAAAAAGAAGAATGTTTTTCATAAGTGGTTATTAAAGACAAAGAAATTACTTTTGCTGATTCGTTTACGTTGATGCTGATCCAAAGTAATTACCCAATGCGACATTGGCATAACGTCAACATGGCGTCGAATGCAAGGTCAACATGACGTCAGCATAACGTCAATATTACGTTAGCGTGATATGACATGATGTCAACGTTGTTGTCAACTTTAATTTTCTCTTTTTCTAATTTCATTTTATTTTTATTTCCTGATTTTATTTCATAAAAAAAATCTAATTATACACACCTTTTGATTTATTTATTTTTATTCTATTTTTTGCTACATCATTTAAATAAGATAACTAATGTAATATATTTCTCTAGTTTTTGCTCTTATTTTTTCTATATCATTTATCAAAAAAATATCTAATTCTAGCACATGCTACACCAAATCAGTACCAGATAAAGTATATTATTGCACTATACCATGATACCATGTGGTGTATAACGTATATCAACAAACTATCATAAAAGGTTGGTTTATTTCTTAAGAAATACAACTCATTCCTTTATGATATTCATATGGTATAGATCATACACTAGCAGGTTGTTAAGAAGATTGATCATTAATTCCTTAAAAGAATCACTCAATTCTTTATAATACCATCCTGCTACGTGTCATGTCTGATAAGGTATCATAGATCAGAGATCCATTCTTTCAAAAAGTTACAATTCAAATCTCTATAATGTCCACATGATATATATCATATACTAATAGAGTATCACGAAGAAATGACTCATTCCTTCTAAAGAAAATACCCATGAATCTTTTATAATACTCACTTGATATATACTAACAATGTATCATGGATGATGAATTCATTCTCTCTCTCTATATAATGGGTAGGCATATATAGTGGAGTTAGGATATTTGGGTTGTTTGGGACGGGATTTGGGAGGCTTTGGACATTTATGGGGTTTTGAGGCTGAGGAGGAGGCATTGGAGGGTTAGGCACACTTTGGGACTTTGGTATGACATAGCTATCGGCTTGCAATTCAGGAGTATTCAGATTGAGCGACAGCTTGGCCAGATTGCATACGTACTCTAGTTCCCCTTGTAACTCCAAAATCCTTTGCTCCATTTTTAGTATTATTTTACTTTGCCGGACAACACTATCTCCTACAGAACTAGCACCCCCATTATCCATCACTTCTTTGTTTTTGAGACCTGTAGAAAGAGGAGGAGGAGAAGGAGGATCCCCCTTTGAACGGGTGTGATAGGCCAGGATGCACAAATCAACCTATGGGAGGGGGAAACAAGACAAGACAAAACAAAACAACAAAGGTGAAGAAATTAGTGTATCAGTGATATAAAGGAATGAATCAGATTAACACATAGCAAGGCACATTTTTTGACGTTTTCTATTTTGGGAGCCTCTTTTGAGCTAGAGGTAACCTATCGTTGTTTGAGAGATAATCATACCATAGAATAATGTCATTTGCTCAAAGATAAACCCCAAAATAAAATTAAACTTTATTTCATTCGAATTGTCTCAAAATTGCAGAAAAAGAATACAAGAATATCTGGAAAAAAAAGAATGCCAAACTAAATTCTAAAAACATCCTATTCTTGCTCCTCCTTCTTGTAGGCTTCCAAGGCTTTGTCAAAACGGTGGTGGCTTGTCATGAGATAAGATAGTGCTAAATTTTCTCCCGTCCTTTCCTTGTTTATCAAATTTATCACAGACTTCTTGCACCTTTCTCTCCACGGTCAGAGCACGGTGCTTCCAAGATTTCAAGTTTAATACCCCATACTTTTCTTAGCTTAAATTCGTTCCTAGAATGTTAAGGGAGAGCTTCAAAGATAAATAAAATTTATTTCGTGTGGAATTATTTAGATTTAGACTTTCCATGGAATGGGAAATTGAATAAGCTTTCCATCGATATCAAATTCGCCCAATTTCGACACTCGGTAAATGAGTTATGACGTTTTTAAGTTGACAATGTGCCACCTGGGCAGTCACCACATCACGGAGGTGGTTAAATTCAGAATTGTCATTTTTCAGTGGACCTTCGTGATATTGGCGAATCGCAGTGAGGTCTATTTTCCCATTTGTCAATTTCCAGTAGCCCAACGCTATAATTGTGCGTCGTGTCGAAGGCCAAAATGGTATTCCTATAGGGCACCACAATATTGGCGCATCGTGTTGAAGTTCTAGGTCCCAATTGTCAAAATCCAGTGGGACAATGCGATAGCTCCGAGTCACGGAGGTCCTCAATTTCTCAGTTGTCAAATTTCAGTAAGCCACCGCGATAGTGGCGTGTCGCGGTGGCCTATTAAATCGGGACCCCAGTTCATTTTTCCAGTTTCATATAGAAGTTTAAAGAGGGTATTTTGGATAATTTTCAAGCCCCCAATCCATCCAAACACAAGATTAAACCCATTCTAAACCTATTATGCTCATTATTCATCAATTTTCTCTCAAAAAAACCCTAGAGCTCCAAAGCTTCTTCTCCAAGAAATCAGAATCCTCCATTGATTCTCCATGAAAGCTTAAAATTGAGGATTTCCAAAACAAGATAATCTAGAACCCATCATCAAGAACCCAATAGGAATCCAAAATTCAAGGTTCCTTCATCTAATCATAAATCAAGGTATGTGGGGTTTATGAACAAAGATCTTCTTTCATTCTTGTGCCCAAAACTTATTTTAAATTTCAAAGTTATTTGATTTTATGTGATATTTCATGAATTTGAAATTAGGGTTCATACCCAATGTTGCCATTTACAAGATTAAGAGATTTCAAGTGAATTATAAGTTGAATTGCATGTTTATTTTCATATTTTCATGCTTATTGCAGTAATTTCCAGATTTTGAGATGAATTATCATTATTTTCATTATCAAGCATGATTGTTATGATATTTTGACCTGAGTTTGATACATGGGTTTTAATCCGTAAGTTTATATGTTGAGATTTTGAGAAAAAATGATGCTTTAAGCATCTTATGAGCTGATTATATCAGATTTACAATAAAGTTTTGATCTTTTGATCCTTAGATAAGTTTTGGAATCCACTTTTCAGATTTCTCACAGATTACAGGAAGCAAAATAACTTCATTTACAGATTTATTTAGATAAATGCATAACCGGTTTCATAATAAACCCTTATATGAGTTTTTAAGTAGATTTCCACGAGATGAGGTAGCAAATTTAAAGGGAGTAGTATTTAGCACCAAGTTGGGTATGATTCCAAGGTCTTATACCCCAGAACTACGTGCCATCATAGATTGAGATTAAGTGTCCATAGTGGGCAGAGTTGTGATCACTTTAGTTGAGGTTATATTCCCTGGCAAGAGTATGACACCTCTCCCCAATAAAAGGTTTCTTCCTTAGAAGGACGAGATGTTGGACTCCATGTAGCTCGCATGGTTTATGTCGGTTAAGAGAACCTTCCAACAACTTAATAGTAAAAATTTTCAGAATAGTTTTAAAGTATTTCCCTTTAGATAAAAGATAAAGTATTCTCCATAATAGCAAAGAATAACAAAAAAGTATTTAGAAAACTAAGTGTAAAGGCTCACAAGTTTTACTCAGATTATACCTCACATAAAAGCTAATAGCTACAGATTTGAACTTTCAGATTCCAGATTTCAGGTTTAGTAGTGAGTCATTCTATACTTAGACATAATGATTTAAATGGAGAATACAAGTATAACTTTTAGAACTAAATGTTATGGATCACAAGATTTATAAAGTATGTTTTGCTTCTTATTGCTACATATTTCATTATTTCAGATATTCCAGCTTATGTGAGTTATTTACATTTAGCATGAATTGTTTTATAAATGATGACTATGAGATGATGTTTTACTTATGAATATCACCCCCATATACTCAGTACATCCTCAAAGTACTAATCCACATATATATCTATGTGCTATATTTTCTTATAATGTAGGTTCAGGTGCTCAGTGTCAGCAGCATGAGTAGTTTGAGCATCTCCATCTACATCTGACAGTTGGTGAGTCCTCATAGTTCGGGGACTTATTCATTCAGATTTTGCAATTTATCAATTTATGAGATTTAACATTTCCTTTCAGACAGTTCGAGTAAGTTGGGGGTTTGTCCCAGTGACTCTCTAGTATTAGTAGTAAAGGCTTGTCAGACTACTAGTTTTGATGCAGATCATATAGTTTTGATGTTTTATATATTATGTTTAGATTATTCTCAGATATTATGGACATTTTTTGCATTCATTATGACTTTTATGTCTATATTTCCATTATTGTAAGATTTAGGCTCAATAGTATGCAGATAGGGTTAGCTTAAGGCTACTCGTAGTCTTGAGCACCGTGTGACATCTCAAAATTAGATTTCAGGGCGTTACAAACTTGGTATCAGAGTCTAAGGTTTAAAGAGTCCTAGGGAGTCAGAGAAGCCGTGTTACGTAAAGTATTGTTCATGGGAGTAAAGCGCACCACATTTATAAACAAGGAATGTTCTTAGGAAATCATCTTTTTTTTTATGATCTATCGTGCTTACAGTATATCTATCTGCTTTTAACTCATGCTTTCATGTGAAAGTTGAACATGCCTCCTCGTCGAGCTAACGCCCGCAGAAACGATAACCAGCCACCTCAGCCTGTAGATCCTTTGAATGAGAATGTGTCACATAAAGAGTTTTGGGCTGCCTTTTAGGTGATAGCACAAGCTATGACAACTAATATTCAGGGAAACCGTCAGGCTGTAATTACACCTCAGCAGGATGGGGACTTAGCTGCAGCCAAAATTCGAGATTGTATGAGGATAAACCCACCAGAGTTCTTTGGGTCGAAGATAGGTGAGGACCCACAGTTGTATCTTTATGAGATAAAGAAGATCACCCAAATTATGCATGTTTATGAAGAGGAAAGTCTAAAATTGGCATCCTATAGGCTGAAGGATGTTGCATATGATTGGGCAGTGATATGGAAGAAGAGTAGATGAGAAAATACAGCTCCCATGACTTGGCAGATATTTTAGGATACGCTTTTAGATAAGTTCTTCTCATGTGAGATGAGGGAAGTTAAGATAGAAGATTTCATGAACCTGAGGTAGGGCTCGATGACAGTGAAGGAGTATTGCCTCAATTTCAACCAGTTGTCTAAGTATGCCCTTGATCAAATGGCTGACCCTAGGTCAAGCATTAGTAAGTTCATAACTGGAGTGTTTAGATTGGTGGTCAAAGAGTGTAGCACTACCACGCTTATTGGAGACAAGGATCTGGCTAGATTAATGATGCATGATTAGAAGATTAAGGTAGATGAGTTGAAGAAAAGTGAGAGGAGAAATAAGATGGATAGAACATGACAGTTTGATTATAGTCAAAATACGTCTAGAGGAGGAAATCGTTCACAATTTTAGAATCATTCATCTATGCCAGCACCATCTTTAGCTAGTGCTTCCACTTTCAGAAGACAGAAGCAGTGGGGTAAGTCTTCTATGTCTAGATCTTAGAATAGTGTAAGTCGGAGACCTCATTATCCTCCTTGTGCTAGGAGTGGTAGGAATCATCTCAGTGAGTGTTGGCTGGACAGAAGAGTTGTTTTGGTTATGGTAAGTCGGGTCATAGTATTAAAGATTATCTGAATGCTAAGAAGGAAAATAGAGATGTTCGTCCTCAGACTCATGCTGCTAGTGCACCAGCTCCTTTAGGTCACCCAGCCCCTCCTCAGGGTGCATCGTTTAGCACCGGTGGTGGTCAGTGCTAGAATCGGTTTTATGCCTTACCATCCTACCAGGAGCAGGAAGATTCACCAGATATGGTTACGAGTATGCTTCGTGTCTTTCATCTTGATATGCTTCGTGTCTTTCATCTTGATGTTTGTATGTTGTTAGACCCTGGGTCAAGTTTCTCTTATGTGACCCCATTAGTTGCAGTAAATTTTGAGATAAGTTTTGAAAAGATTCCTGACCCCTTCTTGATTTCTACTCTAGTAGGTGAGTCAGTTGTTGCTAAACAAATTTAAAGAAAGTGTCCTATCACTGTCCTTCATAAAGTCATGTTCGCAAACTTAATAGAGTTAGATATGGTTGATTTTAATCTTATTATTGGTATGGATTGGCTCTATTCCTATTATGCATCTATAGATTGTCGCACCCGTACGGTGAAGTCTCAGTTTCCCGACGAGCCAGTCTTTGAGTGGTCAGGTAATTCAGTGTCTCCCAAGAGTCATTTCATATCTTATCTAAAGGTCAGAAAGTTGATTTCTAAAGGATGTATCTATCATATTGTTCGAGTCAAAGACATTAAGTAGGAGACTTTGACGATTCAGTCAGTCAGTATAGTTAATGAGTTTTTTGATTTTTTTCCCAGATGTTTTCCCAGGGGTACCTCCCGATAGGGAAATAAAATTTGGTATTGACCTTCTCCCAGATACTCAGCCTATTTCTATTCCTCCATATCGTATGTCTCCCGTCGAGCTTATGGAGTTTAAAGAGCAACTCAAAGATCTTTTAGATAAAGGTTTCATAAGGCCTAGTGTTTCTCCATGGGATGCTCTCGTCCTATTCGTGCGAAAGAAAGATGGTTCTTTGCGTATGTGCATTGACTATCGCCAGTTGAATAAAGTTACAGTAAAAATCAAATATGCTCTTCCTAAAAGTGATGACTTTTTTGACCATCTCCAAGGTGCCAGTTATTTTTCAAAGATAGACCATAGAACTGGCTATCATCCACTTAAAGTAAGGGAATGTGATATTCCAAAGACAACCTTCAGAACTCGTTATGGTCAATTTGAGTTTCTAGTCATGTCCTTTGGGCTAACCAATACCCCAGTGGCCTTCATAAACTTGATGAACAGAGTGTTTAAATAGTATCTAGATATATTTGTCATAGTCTTTATAGATGATATCGTTTTCTACTCTCGTAGTGAGGATGATCATGTAGACCATCTCAGAATTGTGTTGCGAACTCTTAGAGATCACCAGTTATTCGCTAAATTCAACAAGTGTGAATTTTGTCTTAGATTAGTAGCCTTTCTCGGTCATATTGTTTCCAATAAGGGCATTAGAGTTTATCCCCAAAAGATAGAAGCGATAAGGAATTGGCCTAGACCTATCTCTCCATCAGACATTAGGAGTTTCTTAGGTCTAATTGGATATTACAAATGTTTTGTTGAGGGTTTCTCATCTATTGCGTCTCCTATATCTAAATTGGACCAAAAAAAGTTAAGTTCCAGTGGTCAGATTTCCTGCGAGAAGTGTTTTCAAGAGTTGAAGACTCGACTCACTTCAGCTCCAGTCCTAGCATTACGCGATGGTGCAGATGGTTTTGCGGTGTATAGTGATGCCTTCAGAGTTGGTTTGGGTTATGTGTTTGTAACGCCCCGAAAAATGGGTTTCAGAGCATCACATGGTGCTTGAGGCTACGAGTAGCCCCAAGCTAAACCTTTGAGCCATTTTCATTCAGTTCAACACAAATCAACGGGGTTTCCATAAATAACCCTCAAATATCAACAGAGTAATCATCGTCCAAGAATAAAAGAATTTCAGAAAGATAACAAAATACGACTTATTAGTCAACTCCCAACATCTATACTAGACTAACAAACCTCTAAGAAAATCAATAAAATCAGCGAGCCATTGAGACATGCCCCAACTGACTCATACTCAGTTATCAAATGTAAACGATTCCGTCAAACCAACATCAGACATCACGTCCACGGAACATTAGGACTTACCAAAACAGAGGATGTAGAACAGCGTGCCCGAAGAATCACTGTCAAACCTGGAACTGAGCACCTGAACCTACATTCCGAGAAAATGCAACCCACATCCGAAGATGTGGGTCACTACCATGGAAAGGAACCGAGTATATGGGGGTGTATGCAGTTGTATAAACATCATCATCATAAATATTTATAAGAAATATGCAGGATGTATGAAAGACTCACATAGCCCAAAGAAAATCATCATAATCATGAGAGGATGAAATAAGTATAATAACACATGTGAGTCATCATATAATTTGTCAATCACTTCCAGTTCATCAAGAATATCAATTCTCATAATGTAAATATCGTTTAAATCTTTCGAAAGAATAACTTTCACAATTCCACTTTCAAATCACTTCACCATTCACCATAGACACAAGGAAACACACACACACACTAGGAGATCCTATAACTGACACAAACCATGTGAGCTACATGGAGTCCAACGTACAGCCCACATTGTGGAGAGCCGTCCTATCCTTGCCATCGGAGTAGGACTATCGATATCAAATCCACACAAAATAGTGATCACTACATAAATAAGCCTCAGGCTCACTCCTATGGGGGCACATAGTTCTAGGGAAGTAAGGTCGCTTTATACCTCCCACTCAGTGCTAAAGATTTCTTCCGGACTTGGCTCAGATCATTTCAAAGACAATCCACAACAAAACAATTTCAGTAAAATATAAATATACATCGGGAGCCATCATGCTTCCCATCTATCAAAATCAACCACGTTGTGGATTTCTTTCACACTCGAGTTCAAAACAAATCCATCAAGACTAAAAGGTCAAATCATTCAGAATATCTCAAATATTCAACATCAACGTGCTTATAACACACACTTTCTAAAAAAACACAATTTCCAATGGGGATTCACGATCCAAATATCAAAATCATGATAAATATCATTCAAGATTCATGCTTTATATCTCCACACATGTAAAGTCATCTTTCAAAATCATAAACATCAAGATTTCATAATTATCATCATAAGATATGGGTTCATGCTTCAAATTCGTAAAAATCAAATAAAAATCATGCCTTTGTAAAGAAAATTACTTTTGGGCACAAGAACGAAAGAGAGTTCTTGTTGAAAAACCCCACATAACTTGAATGATAAACTTTAGATCAATACTCAATCGTGCCTTTGAATGATGGTTCTTGGAGTTCATGAACTAGGAACTTGGAATCTTGAATAAACTTGAAGAATTAATGGTGAACTTTAAAGGTTCTTGAAGTTGGATGTAGGAGATTAGGGTTTTCTTTTTGAGGGAATTTGATGAAATATAACATATAATGCTTCTAATAGGCTTTAATATAGGGTTTGGACAGATTTTGGGTGAGGGGGATTGTCCAAAACGCCCCTAAAAATCAAATAATTCTCGAATCTGTCCTTTGGTGGACTGTTTTGATAGTTTAAAGTAGATCAACCATAACGTTTTACTCTGATATCCAAATTGGATGAAACCAATTTTATTAGAAAGAGGACTCTCATATATTTCCGTTGATTTATAGTATATCACCCAGATAATTGTGTACGAGGAGTTATGATCGTTTGAAGTTGACGTAAAAATTTATTTTTGATAGGCTGAAGTAGATCGACCATAACTTTTTGCTCCTATAGACAAATTGGATGAAACCAATTTCATTGGAAAGAGGACTCACAGATCTTTCCGTTGATATATAGTAGATTACCTAGATCATTATGTACAAGGAGTTATGATCATTTAAAGTTGGAGTAAAAATACGCTAGGCCTTAGTACTTTTTCCTGCACATTTTACTGTTCACTACTATTCACGGTTCGATCGGAATGTTCATAACTCATCGCTCGGGTGTCCGTTTTGGATGATCCATATATCGTTGGAAATCTTATTCGATACTCTACGCAATGGTGGGTCATAATATAAGACATTCTGCACAAAAAATTTATAATTCATTCTAGAAGATAGAGCCCAACACGTTTACGCAAAAAATTTCAACAAAAAATTTCCTGGGGTATTACATCATCCCCCCCTTGGCAACATTCATCCTCGAATGACGCTAGATATGCCAAGATTAAATAGGGAATAGTGCATACAGCTGAAACCATTCGTTAGACTCATCACCACATCGTTTCTCAATCCGAATGCAACATAAAATGCATAAATTTAAGAAACTACAGCTGAACACATAATAAATGACAGCTGAACTACTGAAACTTTTATCAAAAGTGCATGATTTAGGAAAGAACGGTACCTTCGGCTTGATCAGAGTTTGTGGAAAATTGGTGCGGGTACTTGGATCGCATATCCACCTCAGCTTCCCAAGTTGCACCCTCAACAGATTGGTTTGCCACAACACCTTGACCAAGGGAACTTCTTTGTTCCTTAGTCTTCGGACACTGAAATCAAGAATCTCAAAAGGAATCTCAACAAAAGAAAGATTTTCTTGAATGTCAGCACTCACAGAGGAATCCACTACCACAACATCGCTAATATGCTTTCTAAGCATGGAGACATGGAATATTGGATGAACAGAGGACAACTCGGAAGGCAACTCGACCTCATAAGCTACCTTACCAACACGGCTAAGAATTTTGTAAGGACCAACATAACGGGGACTAAGCTTCCCCTTCTTTCTGAATCTCTTCACCCCCTTCACGGGTGAAATTTTTAGATACACTAGGTCACCAACTTCAAACTCAAGGTCTCTCCTTCTAACATCCGCATATGACTTCTGACGACTCTGCGTAATTTTCAACCTTTCCCTAATCAACTTAACTTTTTCCATAGCCTCAAATACCGAATCAGGACCACTCACAGCCGCTTCACCCACCTCAAACCAACCTATGGGTGATCTACACTTCCTCCCATATAAGGCTTCAAATGGAGCCATGCCAATACTAGAGTATAAATTATTATTCTAAGCAAACTCTATCAACAGTAAGTGATCATCCCAACTTCCCTTAAAGTCAAGTGCACAAGATCTCAACATATCCTCTAAGGTCTGGATGGTCCGCTCAGCCTGACCATCGGTCTACGGATGAAAAGTAGAACTCAAAAACACTTGGGCACCAATACCCTTCTGGAAAGCTTTCCAAAATTGCGAAGTAAACTGAGTACCCCTATCCGAAATGATAGACAAGGGAACTCTATGTAGTCTGACTAGCTCTCGGATATACAATCTAGCATAATCCTCAGCAGTATATGAAGTATGAACAGGCAAGAAATAAGAAGACTTAGTCAACCTATCAACCACAATCCAAATGGAATCATGATGGCGTCGGGAAGGAGGTAAACCAATCACGAAGTCCATATTTGTCTCTTCCCACTTCCAAGTGGGAATACTAAAATCTTGCATCATACCACCAGGTCTTTGGTGTTCAACCTTAACCTGTTGGCATGTTGCACACTTAGCTACAAACGCTGCTATATCTTTCTTCATGCCACTCCACTAATAGATTTCCCGCAAGTCTCGGTACATCTTGGTGGCACCAGGATGAATAAAATACTGCGCCCCATACGCTTCAGCCATAATCCTCTGTCTCAGATCATCAACATTTGGGACATACAAACTACCCTGCAATCTCAACACACCATATCCCCCTTGGGAGAAAACCTTTACTTTTTGGTCCTTGACTGACTCCATCAGTCTGACCAAACTAGCATCTAAGTATTGCTTTTCCTTCACTTCCGAAACCAAGGAGGATTCAGAACTACTCTGAACCCCTATACTACCTTCAGCAGAGTCAAACAACCTAACCCCCAATCTAGACAAACGATGTACATCATGAGCCAACTCTTTCTTACCTTCTACCACATGCAAAACACTACCCATGGACACTCTACTTAGGGCATCCGCCATAATATTGGCCTTGCCCGGATGGTACAACACACTCATATCATAGTCCTTTAACAATTCTAACCATCATCTCTGCCTAAGATTCAATTCTCTCTGGGTAAACACATACTGCAGACTCTTATGATCAGTGAAAACATCAACATGGATACCATACAAATAGTGTCTCCAGATTTTCAAAGTAAACACAATAGCAGCCAACTCAAGGTCATAGGTGGGGTAATTTTTCTCATAGGATTTCAGCTGTCTAAAAGCATAAGCTATCACCTTACCCTTCTGCATCAATACGCAACCCAACCCAACTCTCAAAGTATCATAGTACACCACAAAACCATCAACACCAACAGGCAAAGTCAAAACAGGGGCTGAAGTGAGTCGAGTCTTCAACTCCTAAAAACTCTTCTCACAAGATTCGGACCACAAGAACTTTACTTTATTTTGGGTCAACTGAGTTATAGGAGACGCTAAAGAGGAGAAAACCTCAACAAAATGGCAGTAATAGCCAGCTAAACCCAAAAAACTTCAGATATCAATCGAAGAAATAGGTCTAGGCCAATTTCTAATATCTTCGGTCTTTTGGGGATCAACTCTAATACCCTTGGAAAAAATGATATGACCTAGAAAAGAAACTGACCTTAGCCAAAACTCACACTTACTAAACTTGGCAAACAACTTGTGATCTCTAAGGGTTTACAAGACAGTTCGGAGATGATCAGAATGTTCATCCTCACTACGGGAGTACACCAGTATATCATCGATGAACACAATGATAAACATATCCAGATATGATTTGAACACTTTATTCATGAGGTCCATGAAAGCTGCTGGGGCATTAGTTAACCCGAAAGACATAACAAGAAACTTAAAATGGCCATAACAAGTTTGGAAAGCGGTTTTTGGGATGTCACACTCCCTAACTTTGAGTTGATGATAGCCGAAACGAAGGTCTATCTTTGAGAAATAACTTGCACCTTGCAATTGGTCAAACAAATCATATATTCTCAGAAGGGGGTACTTATTTTTTATGGTGACTTTATTCAGTTGGCGGTAATCAATGCACATACTCAAAGAGCCATCTTTGTTTCTCACAAACAACACAGGAGCACCCCAAGGAGAAACACTGGGCCTTATGAAACCCTTATCTAGTAGATCTTTGAATTGCTCTTTCAAATCCTTAAGTTCTGCAGGGGCCATACGATAAGGAGGAATAGAAATGGGCTGAGTATCGGGAAGAAGATCAATCTCAAACTCTATCTCTCTATCAGGAGGTATCCCTGGGAGATAATCTGAAAAGACATTAGAAAACTCATTGACGACGTTAACAAACTGGAGAGTTGGAGTCTCAGACTTAGTGTCTTTGACTCTAAGCAAATGGTAAATACACCCCTTGGAAATAAGCTTTCTAGCTTTAAGGTAAGAGATAAAATGACTATTGGGTGACACAGAATTCCCAGACCACTCAAACACGGATGCACCCAGAAACTAAAACTTGACCACTCAGGTCCGACAATCAATAGAGGCATAAGAAGAATACAGCCAGTCCATACCCAAAATCACATCAAAATCTACCATGTCTAACTCAATCAGATCAGCCAACAAAACTCTATGAAGAACTGTAATAGGACACTTTTTATACACTTTCTGGGCAACAATCGAATCACCCACTGGGGTAAAAATTAGGATACGCTTAGGAATAACCTCAGGAGTCATTTCAAAATTCACAGTAATCAAAGGTGTAATATATGAGAAACTGAATCCAGGATCCAACAAAGCATACACATCAAATTGAAATATATGAAGCATACCAGTAACAACATCGGGAGAGTCCTCCTATTCCTGGAGGGATGGTAAAGCATAGAATCTATTCTGGCACTGCTCGCCAGCATTGCTAAAAGAGGCGTCCTGATCTGGGGCTAGGCGAGTCGCTGGAACTGGAGCACTAACAGTCTGAGTCTGGGTCTGAGGGCGATATTCACGACGCCTTTGTCTATCTTGTGGACAATCTCTAACTCTATGACCCATGTGACCACACCAAAAACAACCCTTCTTCTCACCCCAACACTCACCCGAATGAGCCCTACCACACTTAGGACACAAGGAACGATTTGGCTTACTGCCAGCACTGTACTGGGACCTGGATGCATATGACCTGCTACCTTACTCCTTCCTACCTCTAGGCAAGGGAGCACTAGCAGATGATGGTGCTGGCATGGATGAACGATCCTAATACTGAGGGTGACTCCCTCCTTACGATCTAGTCTGACCCTGTCCGTGCTTCTCAGACCTAGCTCTCTTATTCCCTCTCATTCTATCTCTCTCATTTATCTTGTCTGCTTCAATCTGTTGGGAATGAGTCATAAGCCTAGAAAGATTTATCTCACTATTCAGCATAGCAGACCTACACTCCTTAACCACATAACTAGACACTCCAGTCACAAACTTACTCATACTAGCCCGATTATCAGCCACTAAGTCAAGGGCAGACTTGGCCAACTGATTGAACTTTAGACAGTACTTCCTAATAGTCATAGAGCCCTGTCGCAGGTTCATAAACTCTTCCACCTTTGCCTCCCTCATATCCAAAGGGAAAAATTTATCCAGGAATGCATCCTGGAACTCTTGCCAAGTTGTAGGGACAGCTCCCTCACCTCTACCTTTCCTCCAAGCAACAACCCAGTCATAAGAAAGGTCTTTCAACCTATACGCAGCCAACTCCACACTATGTTCCTCAGATACATGCATCACTTGAGTAATCCTCCGCACCTCCTCTAAAAATAACTATGGATCCTCATCAAACTTGGACCAATAAAATTTCGACAGATTTATTCGCATGAAGTTAGGATCCTGGCAGCAGATGAATCACCTCCCTACTGCTGTGGAGCCAGGGCTGGGTTGGCCTGAACATTTGCAGTAAAAGCTTGGGCCAGCGCCTGAAAGACTGCCCGAAATTCAGTATGAGACACATTTTCATTCAATGGGTTAGCGGGTTGAGGTTGCTGACCATTATTATTTCTTCTCGCTCGACGTGGAGGCATATTTTTGAAAGAGGAGAGCATGAATCAATAGCAGAGAGAGACACTTTAAGCACAATAGACTTCTGAAAGAAAGAATCACATTTTTTCCTAAAACGTCTTGTAGCCTCTTGCTCATAGATGTGGTACGCTACACACTGATGATCAAGACTCTACTTAACGCGGCTTGTTAGACTTCCTAGGACACCTTAAAACCTTAGGCTCTGATACCAAATTTGTAACGCCCTGGAAAATGGGTCCCAGAGCATCACACAGTGCTTGAGGCTACGAGTAGCCCCAGGATAGCCCTTTGAGCCATTTTCATTTAGTTCAACATAAATCAACGGGATTTCCACAAATAACCCTCAAATATCAATAGAGTAATCATCGTTCAAGAATAAAAGAATTTTAGAAAGATAACAACATACGACTTATTTGTCAACTCCCAACATCTATACTAGTCTGACAAGACTCTAAGAAAATCAATAAAACCAGCGAGCCATTGAGACATGCCCCAACTAACTTATACTAAGTTATCAAATGTAAACGATTCCGTGAAACCAACACCAGACATTACATCCTCGGAACATGAGGACTCACCACAACAGATGACATAGAACAGCATGCTCAAAGAATCACTGTCGAACCTGAAACTGAGCACCTGAACCTATATTTCGAGAAAATGCAGCCCACATCCAAAGATATGGGTCAATACCATGGAAAGGAACCAAGTATATGGGGGTGTATGCAGTTGTATAAACAACATCATCATAAATATTTATAAGAAATATGCAGGATGTATGAAAGACTCACATAGACCAAAGAAAATCATCATAATCATGAGAGAAAGAAATAAGTACAATAACACATTTGAGTCATCATATAATTTATCAATCACTTTCAGTTCATCAAGAATATCAATTCTCATAATATAAATATCATTTAAATCTTTTGAAAGAATAACTTTCACAATTCCACTTTCAAATCACTTCACCATTCACCATAGACACAAGGAAACAGACACACACTAGGAGATCCTATAACCGACATAAACTGTGTGAGCTGCATGGAGTCTAAAGTACAACCCACTTTGGGGAGAGCCATCCTATCCTTGCCATCGGAGTAGGACTATCGATATCAAATCCACACAAATTAGTGATCACTACATAAATCAGCCTCAGGTTCACTCCTATGGGGGCACGTAGTTCTAGGATAGTAAGGTCGCTTTATACCTCCCACTCGGTGCTAAAGATTTCTTCCAAACTTAGCTCAGATCATTTCAAAGACAATCCATAACAAAAAAATTTCAGTAATATATAAATATACATCGGGAGCCATCATGCTTCCCATCTATCAAAATCAACCACGTTGTGGATTTCTTTCACACTCGAGTTCAAAACAACTCCATTAAGACTAAAAGGTCAAATCATTCAAAATATCTCAAATATTCAACATCAACGTGCTTATAACACACACTTTCTAAAAAAATACAATTTCCAATGGGGATTCACGACATAAATATCAAAATCATGATAAATATCATTCAAGATTCATGCTTTATATCTCCACACGTGTAAATTCATCTTTCAAAATCATAAACATCAAGATTTCATAATAATCATCATAAGATATGGGTTCATGCTTCAAATTCATAAAAATCAAATAAAAATCATGCCTTCGTAAAGAAAATTACTTTTGGGGACAAGAACGAAAGAGACTTCTTGTTGAAAAACCCCACATACCTTGAATGATGAACTTTAGATCGATACTCATTTTTGAGATGTTAATAGTACCTTTGAATGATTGTTCTTGGAGTTCTTGAATTAGGAACTTGGAATCTTGAATAAATTTGCAGAATTAATGGTGAACTTTAAAGGTTCTTGAAGTTGGATGTAGGAGCTTAGGGTCTTTTTTTTGAGGGAATTTGATGAAATATAACATATAATGCTTCTAATAGGATTTAATATAGGGTTTGGATGGATTTTGGGTGAGGGAGATTGACCAAAACGCCCCTAAAAATCAAATAGTTCTCGAATCTGTCCTTTGGTGGACTGTTTTGATAGTTTGAAGTAGATCAATCATAACGTTTTACTCCGATATCAAAATTGGATGAAACTAATTTCATTAGAAAGAGGACTCTCATATCTTTTCATTGATATATAGTATCTCCCCCAGATCATTGTGTACGAGGAGTTATGATCATTTGAAGTTGACCCAAAAATTTGCTTTTGATAGGCTGAAGTAGATTGAACTTAACTTTTTGCTCTGATAGACACATTGGATGAAACCAATTTCATTGGAAAGAGGACTCACAGAGCTTTCCTTTTATATATAGTAGATCACCTAGATCATTATGTACAAGGAGTTATGATCATTTAAAATTAGAGCAAAAATATGCCAGGCCTCAGTACTTTTTCCTGCACTTTTTACTGTTCACTACTATTCACGGTTCGATCGAAATGTTCATAACTCGTCGCTCGGGTGTCTGTTTTGGATGATCCACATATAGTTGGAAAGATTATTCGATAATATACGTAATGGTGGGTCATAATCTAAGACATTCTGCATGGAAAATTTATAATTCATTCTAGAAGATAGAACCCAACACGTTTATGCACAAAATTTCAACAAAAAATGTCTCGGGGTATTACAGTGTTGATGCAGAAGGGTAAGGTTATAGACTATGCCTCAGACAGCTTAAGCGTTATGAAAATAATTACCCAACCCATGATCTTGAATTAGCTGATGTGGTGTTTGCTTTGAAAATCTGGAGACACTACCTGTATGATGTGCACGTTGATGTGTTCACAGATCACAAAATCTTGCAGTACATGTTTCTCAGAGGGATTTGAATCTCCGTCAGAGAAGGGGTTGGAGTTGTTGATGTATTATGATATGAGTGTTTTGTATCATCCGGGCAAGGACAATGTAGTGGTGTATGCCCTTATTAGATTGTCTATGGGTAGTGTTTCTCATGTGGAGAATGATACGAAAAAGTTAGCTCAAGAAGTTTATCATTTCTCTAGATTGGGTGTTAGGTTAGTGGATTCTGCTGAGGGGAATATTTGGGTTCAGAGAAGTTCCAAATATTCCCTAGTTTTGGAAGTAAAGGAAAAGCAAGATATGGATTCTAGTTTCGTCAAACTAAAGGAGTTAGTTAAAGACCAAAACGTCAAGGTTTTCTCCCAAGGGGGAGATGGTGTGTTGAGATACCAAAGTAGGTTGTGTGTACCATGTGTTGATGATTTGAGGTAGAGAATTATAGCTGAAGCGCATGGTGCACGTTATTCCATTCATCCAGGTGCTACCAAGATGTATTACGACTTGCGAGAAATCTATTGGTGGAGTGGTATGAAGAAAGATATAGCATATTTTGTATCAAAGTACGCAATTTATCAACAGGTTAAGGTAGAGCACCAAAGACCTAGTGGTACGTTGCAAAAGTTTGGTATCCCCACTTGGAAGTGGGAAGAGGTAAATATGGATTTTGTGACTGGTTTACCCCATTCACGTCATCATCCTGATTCGATTTGGGTTATTGTAGATAGATTGACTAAGTCAGCGTATTTCTTGCCAATTCACACGTCCTATACAACTGAAGATTATGCTAAGTTGTATATCTGAGAGATGGTGAGATTGCATGGAGTTTCTTTGTCCATCATCTCAGATAGGGGTACTCAGTTTACCTCTAAATTCTGGAGAGCTTTTAAGAAGGGTCTTGGTACCCAAGTTTATCTTAGTTCAGCTTTTCATCCACAGACAGATGGCCAGGAAAAGAGGACCATCCATACCTTAGAGGATATGTTGAGCGCTTGTGTTCTTAATTTAAAAGGTAGTTGGGATAAGTATTTTCCATTGATTGAGTTCGCCTATAATAATAGTTATCATACTATTATTCAGATGGCTCTGTTTGAGGCTCTATATGGGCAAAGATGTAGATCACTAGTAGGTTGGTTCAAAGTGGGTGAGGCCACTTTGATTGGGCCAGACATGGTATTTGAGGCCATGGAGAAAGTTCAGTTAATTAAAGAGAGATTGAAAGTAGCCCAGAGTCGTTAGAAAACCTATACAAATGTAAGAAGAAGAGATCTTGAGTTTGAGGTTGAAGATTTTATGTATTTAAAAGTTTCACCTATGAAAGGGGTGAAGAGATTTGGTAAGAAAAGGAAGCTTAGTCCCCGTTATGTAGGTCCCTTTCGTAATTTGATTCGTATTGGGAAAGTAGCGTATGATCTTGAGCTACCCATAGATTTGTCTTCACTTCATCTGGTATTCCATGTGTCCTTATTGAAGAAGTGCATCGACGATTCAGCTATTGTAGTTCCTCTAGATGATACAGATATTCAGAATAGCCTTTCGTATGAAGAAGTCCCAGTAAAGATTCTTGATCATCAGATTCATAGACTAAGGAACAAAGAAGTTCCCTTGGTCAAAGTCCTATGGCAAAGTAAGTCCGTTGAGGGCGCTACATGGGAAGCAGAAGCAGACATGTGTACCAAGTACCCTTATCTCTTCTCCACGAACTCAGATTCAGTCGAAGGTAATAGTTTTCCTTCATTCAGTTCTTTTCTAAGTCTCAGATTCAAATATATAGTTATTTTTATAAGAATTCATGCATTTCCAAATCAGTTCAGTAGCTCATTATATTTGAGATTCAGACACTCAGTTTATTTCAGTTGTGCAAGATAGCTTATAGCCTCAGATTCCTCAGTATTTTTAGCTTAATTAGCCACATTCGAGGATGAATATTTTCAAGGGGGAGATATTGTAATACCCTGTACTTTTCTTAGATTAAATTTGTTCCTAGAATGTTAATTATTGGTTATGGGTGTGAAGTTCTCCACATTTATGAACAAGGAACGTTCTTAGGAAATCATCTCTTTCTTTTATGATCTATCGTGCTTACAATATCTCTATCCGATTTTAACTCATGCTTTTATGTGAAAGGTTAACATGCCTCCTCGTCGAGCTAAAGCCCGCAGAAACGATAACCAGCCACCTCAGCCTACAGATCCTTTGAATAAGAATGTGTCACATGAAGAGTTTTAGGCTGCGTTTCAGGTGCTAGCCCAACCTATGGCAACTAATGTTCAGGGCAACCTTCAGGCTGCAGTTCCACCTTAATAGGAGGGGGACTTAGCCACAGCCAGAATTTGAGATTTTACAAGGATGAACCCGCCAGAGTTCTTTGGGTCAAAGATAGGTAAGGACTCACAGTTGTATCTTGATGAGGTGAAGAAGATCACCCAAATTATGCATATTTCTAATGAGGACAATGTAGAATTAGCATCCTATAGGCAGAAGGATGTTGCATATGAAAGGGTAGTGATATGGAAGAAGAGTAGAGAGGAGAGTGCAGCATCCATGACTTGGCAGATATTTTAGGATGCATTTCTAGATAAGTTCTTCTCACGTGAGATAAGGGAAGCTAAGATAGCAGAGTTCATGAACCTGAGATAGGGCTCGATGACAGTGAAAGAGTATTGCCTCAACTTCAACCAGTTGTCTAGGTATGCCCCTGATCAAATGGCTGACACTAGGTCAAGCATGAGTAAGTTTATAACTGGAGTGTCTAGATTGGTGGTCAAAGAGTGTAGGACTGCCATTTTTATTGGAGACATGGATCTTGCTAGATTGATGATGCATGCTTAGTAGATTGAGGCAGAGAAGTTGAAGCAAAGTGAGAGGGTAAATAAGAAGGCTAGAATAGGGCAGTTTGATTATAGTCAAAATAGGTCTGAAAGAGGAAATCATTTGCAATTTCAGAATCATTCATCTATGCCAGCACCATCTTCTGCTAGTGCTCCTATTCCTAGAAGACAAAAGCAGTGGGGTAAGTTTTCTATTGTAGATCTCAAAATAGTGTAAGAGGGAGACCTCTTTATCCTTCTTGTGCTAAGAGTGGTAGCAATCATCTCAGTGAGTGCTTGGCTGGACAGAACGGTTGTTTTGGTTGTGGTAAGATAGGTCACAAAATTAAAGATTATCTGCATGCTAAGCAGGAAAATAGAGATGTTCATCCCCAGACTCAGGCTACTAGTTTACCATCTTCTTTAGGTCACCCAGCTCCTCCTCAGGGTGCATCATCCAGTACTAGTGACGGTCTGCGCCAGAATCAGTTTTATGCCTTACCATCCCACCAGCAGTAGGAAGATTCACCAGATGTGGTTACGGGTATGCTTCGTGTCTTTCATCTTGATATTTATGTGTTGTTAGACCCTGGGTCAAGTTTCTCTTATGTAACCCCATTAATTGCAGTAAATTTTGAGATAAGTTTTGAAAAGATTCCTGAGCCCTTCTTGGTTTCTACTCCAGTAGGTGAGTCCGTTGTTGCTAAACAACAAATTTAAAGAAAGTATCCTATCATTGTCCTTCATAAAGTCATGTTCGCAGACTTAATAAAGTTAGATATGGTTGATTTTAATCTTATTCATGGTATGGATTGGCTCTATTCCTGTTATGCATGTATAGATTGTCGCATCCATGTGGTAAAGTTTTAGTTTCCTGATGAGCCAATCTTTAAGTGGTCAAGTAATTTAGTGTCTCCCAAGAGTCATTTCATATCTTATTTAAAGGCCAGAAAGTTGATTTCTAAAGGATGTATCTATCATCTTGTTCGAGTCAAAGACACTAAGTCGGAGACTTCAATGATTCAGTCAATCAGTGTAGTTAATGAGTTTCTTGATGTTTTCCCGGGGGTACCTCCCGATAGGGAAATAGAATTTGGTATTGACCTTCTCTCAGATACTCAGCCTATTTCTATACCTACATATTGTATGGCTCTCACTGAGCTTAAGGAGTTGAAAGAGCAACTTAAAGATCTTTTAGATAAAGGTTTCATAAGGCCTAGTGTTTCTCCATGGGGCGCTCTCATCCTATTTGTGCGAAAGAAAGATGGTTCTTTGCATATGTGCATTGACTATCACCAGTTGAATAAACTTACAGTAAAAAAACAAATATCCTCTTCCTAGAAGTGATGACTTATTTGACCATCTCCAAGGTGCCAGTTATTTTTCAAAGATAGACCATAGACCTGGCTATCATCAGCTTAAAGTAAGGGAATGTGATAATCCAAAGATAGCCTTCAGAACTCATTATGGTCAATTTGAGTTTCTAGTCATGTCCTTCGGGCTAACCAATACCCCAGCAGCTTTCGTGGACTTGATGAATAGAGTGTTCAAAAATTATCTGGACATATTTCCCATAGTCTTTATAGATGATATCCTTGTCTACTCTCGTAATGAGGATGATCATGCAGACTATCTCAGAATTGTGTTGCAAACTCTTAGAGATCACCAGTTGTTCACCAAATTCAGCAAGTGTGAATTTTGTCTAAGATCAGTATCCTTTCTAGATCATATTATTTCCAATAGGGGCATTAGAGTTAATCCCCAAAAGACAGAAGCCTTAGGAATTGGACTAAACCTATCTCTCCATCAGACATTAGGAGTTTCTTAGGTATAATTGGATATTACAGACGTTTTGTTAAGGGCTTCTCGTTTATTGCATCTCCTATATCTAGATTAACCCAAAAGAAAGTTAAGTTCCAGTGGTCAGATTTACTGCAAGAAGAGTTTTCAAGAGTTGAAGACTCGACTCACTTCAGCCCCAGTCCTAGCATTACCCAATGGTACAGATAGTTTTGTGGTGTATTGTGATGCCTCCAGAGTTGGTTTGGGTTGTGTGTTGATGCAGAGGGGTAAGGTTATAGCCTATGCCTCAGATAGCTTAAGCCTTATGAAAAGAATTACCCAACCAATGATCTTGAATTAGCTGTTGTGGTGTTTGCTTTGAAAATCTGGAGACACTACCTATATGGTGTGCACGTTGATGTGTTCACGGATCACAAAAGCTTGCAATACATATTTACTCAGAGGGAGCTGAATCTCCTTCAGAGAAGATGGTTAGAGTTGTTGAAGGATTATGATATGGGTGTGTTGTATCTTCTAGGCAAGGCCAATGTAGTGGCGTATGCCCTTAGTAGATTGTATATGGGTAGTGTTTTTCATGTGGAGAATGATACGAAAGAGTTAGGTCAAGAAGTTTATCGTTTGGCTAGATTGGGTGTTAGGTTGGTGGACTCTGCTGAGGGGAATGTTTGGGTTCAGAGCAATTCCAAATATTCCCTAGTTTCGAAAGTGAAGGAGAAGCAAGATATGGATTCTAGTTTGGTCAAACTGAAGGAGTCAGTTAAAGACCAAAAGATCGAGGTTTTCCCCCAAGGGGGAGATGGTGTGTTAAGATACCAGAGTAGGTTGTGTGTGCCATGTGTTGATGATTTGAGGCAGAGAATTATAGCTGAAGCTCATAGTGTGCATTATTCCATTTATCCAGGTGCTACCAAGATGTATTTCAACTTGCGAGAAATCTATTGGTGTAGTGGTATGAAGAAAGATATAGCAGATTTTGTAGCAAAGTGTGCAACTTTTCAACAGGTTAAGGTAGAGCACCAAAGACCTAGTGGTATATTTCAAAAGTTTGGTATCCCCACTTGGAAGTGGGAAGAGGTAAATATGGATTTTCTGAATGGTTTACCCCATTCACGTCATCATCATGATTCAATTTGGGTTATCAGATTAACTAAGTCAGCGTATTTCTTGCCAGTTCACACGTCCTATACAACTGAAGATTATGCTAAGTTGTATATCTAAGAGATGGTTAGATTGCATGGAGTTTTTTTGTCCATCATCTCAGATAGGGGTACTCCATTTACCTCTCAATTCTGGAGAACTTTTAAAAAGGGTTGTGGTACCCAAGTTTATCTTAGTTCATCTTTCATCCACAAACAGATGGTCAGGCAGAGAGGACCATCCATACCTTAGAGGATATGTTGAGAGCTTGTGTTCTTAATTTTAAAGGTAGTTGGGATAAGCATTTTCCATTGATTGAGTTTGGCTATAAGAATAGTTATTATGCGATTATTCAGATGGCTCTGTTTGAGGCTCTATATGGGTAAAGATGTAGATCACCAGTCGGTTGGTTCAAAGTGAGTGAGGCTCTATCCGGTGTTCCATGTGTCCTTGTTGAAGAAGTAAATGAATGATTCAGCTGTTGTAGTTCCTCTAGAGGATACAGATATTTAGAATAGCCTTTTGTATGAAGAAGTCCCAGTAGAGATTCTTGATCATCAGATTCGTAGACTAAGGAACAAAGAAGTTCCCTTGGTCAAAGTCCTATGGTGAAATCAGTCCGTTGAGGGCGCTACTTGGGAAGCAGAAGCAGACATGTGTACCAAGTACCCTTATCTCTTCTCCACGAACTCAGATTCAGTATAGGGTAGTAGTTTTCCTTCATTCAGTTCTTTTCTAAGTCTTAGATTCAGCTATATAGTTATTTTTATAAGAATTCATGCATTTTCAGATCAGGTCAGTAGCTTATTATATTTGAGATTCAGACACTCAGTTTATGTTAGTTGTGCGAGATAGATTATAGCCTCAAATTACTTAGTATTTTTAGCTTAATTAGCAACATTCGAGGATGAATGTTTTCATGGGGGAGATATTGTAATACCCATACATTTCTTAGCTTAAATTCATTCCTAGAATGTTAAGGGAGAGATTCAAAGATGAACAAAATTTATTTCGTGTGGAATTCTTTAGATTTAGACTTTCCATGGTGTGGAAAATTGAATAATCTTTCCATCGATACCAAATTCGCCTAATTCTGGCACTCGGTGAAGGAGTTATGACATTTATAAGTTGACAGTGTGCCACCTGGGCAGTCACCACATCGCGGAGGTGGTTAAATTCAGAATTTTCATTTTCCAGTAGACCTCTGTAATATTGGTACATTGCAGAGAGGTCCATTATCCCATTTTTCAATTTCTAGTAGCCCAACGCTATAATGGCGCATCGCGCCGAAGGACAAAATGGCATTCCAATAGGGTACCGCAATGGTGGCGCATCGCATTGAAGTTCCAGGTCCTAATTGTCAAAATCCATTGGGACAATGAGGTAGCTCCGCGTCACAGAGGTCCCCAATTTCTCAGTTGTCAAATTCCAGTGAGCCACTGCGATAGTGTCGCGTCCGGTGGCCCATTAAATTGGGACCCCAGTTCATTTTTCCAGTTTCGTCTAGAAGTTTAAAGAGTGTATTTTGGACAATTCCTAAGCCCCCAATCCGTCCAAACACAACATTAAACCCATTATAAGCCTATTATTCTCATTATTCATCAATTTTCTCTCAAACAAAACCTTAGACCTCCAAAGCTTCTTCTCCAAAAAATCAAAATCCTCTATTGATTCTCCATGAAAGCTTAAAATTGAGGATTTCCAAGACAAGGTAATCAAGAACCCAATATGAATCCAAAATTCAAGGTTCCTTCATCTAATCATCAATCAAGGTATGTGGGGTTTATGAACAAGGATCTTCTTTCATCCTTGTGCCCAAAACTTGTTTTAAATTTCAAAGTTATTTGATTTTATATGATTTTCCATGAATTTGAAATTAGGGTTCTTACCCAATGTTGTCATTTACAAGATTATGAGATATCAAGTTAATTATAAGTTGAATTACATGTTTATTTTCATATTTTCATGCTTATTATAGTAATTTCTAGATTTTGAGATGAATTATCATTGTTTTCATTATCAAGCATGATTATTATGATATTTTGACCTGAGTTTGATACATGGGTTTTAAGCCCTGAGTTTATTGTTTAGATTTTGAGAAAAATGATGCTTTAAGCATCTTATGAGCTGATTATATCAGATTTACAATAAAGTTTTGATCTTTTGATCCTTAGATAAGTTTTGGAATCCACATTTTAGATTTCTCACAGATTACAGGAAGCAATATAAGTTCATTTACAGATTTATTCAGATAAATGTATAATCGGTTTCATAATAAACCCTTATACGAGTTTTTAAGTGAATTTCCATGAGATAAGCATAGAAATTTTAAAGGGAGTAGTAGTTAGCACCGAGTTGGGTCTGATTCAAAGGATTCATGGCCCAGAACTACGTGCCACCGTAGGATTGAGATTAAGAGCCCATAGTGGGAAGATTTGTGATCACTTTAGCTGAGGTTATATTCCCTGACACCTCTCCCCAACATGAGGTTTTTTCCTTAGGAGTATAAAATATTGGACTCCATGTAGCTCGCATGGTTTACGTTGGTTAAGAGAACCTCCCTACAGCTTAATAGTAAACATTTTTAGAATAGTTTTAAAGTATTTCCCTTCAGATAAAAGATAAAGTATTCTCCTTAATAGCAAAGAACAATAGAAAAACCTTTATAAAACTAAGTGTAAAGTTTCACAAGTTTTACTCAGATTATACCTTACATAAAAGATAATAGCTACAGATTTCAGCTTTCAGATTCCAGATTTTAGGTTCAGTAGTGAGTCCTTCTATACTTAGATATAATGATTTAAAGGGAGAATGCAAGTATAACTTTTAGAACTAAATGTTATGGCTCACAAGATTTATAAAGTATGTTTTGCTTCTTATTGCTACATATTTCATTATTTCAGATATTCCATATTATGTGAGTCATTTACATTTAGCATGCATTGTTTTATAAATGATGACTATGAGACGATGTTTTACTTGTGCATATCACCCCCATATACTCAATACATCCTCAAAGTACTGATCCGCATATATGTCTATGTGCTACATTGTCTTATAATGTTGGTTCAGGAGCTCAGTGTTAGCAGCATGAGTAATTTGAGCATCTTCATCTACATTTGACAGTTGGTGAGTCCTTATAGTTTGGGGACTTATTCATTCTAATTTTGTAGTTTATCAGTTTATGAGATTTAGCATTTCCTTTCAGACAGTTCGAGTTAGCTGGGGGTTTGTCCTAGTGACTCTCTAGTATTAGTAGTAGAGGCTCATCAGACTACTAGTTTTGATGCAGATTATTCAGTTCTGACGTTTAAGATATTACGTTCAGATTATTCTCAGATATTATGGGTAGTTTGGGCATTCAGTATGACTTTTATGTCTATATTTCCATTATTATAAGATTTAGGCTCAATAGTATACAGACAGGGTTAACTTAAGGCTACTCGTAGTATTGAGCACTGTGTGACATCTAGAAATCAAATTTTGGGGTGTTACACCAATTTTCCCTATGTTGGCAATTTTTTTAGCATTCTCCATAATTATTTGGTGGTGGCGTGCTTCGAATTCCAAAGTCCTCTGCTTAAACTTGTGATAGAGGGTTGTGCTTATGCTTCCTTGTCGTTGATATGTTTACCTCTCTTTATGCCTAGGGTTATTTTGTTTTTCAAATCAGCATGAAACCACTCGATGTAGCCTACCATATTGCCCGCATGGTACCTGTCTGCCACAATGCTCTCTTTATCTTGATGAGTCTTTTTGCCCCAAGTCTTGGCAATGCTATTGGCATTTGGGATCCTATTGTCTTGGTAATCGACTCGGTAGGCGTCCATGTTAGTAACCCTTGGGATTACTTGATTCCTTCCTGCCTGTTCATTATTTTGGTTAGAGCATATGGTTGCAAGCTGTAAAGTCCCATCAAAATCAAAGATTCTTGTTGTTGGGTGGAGACCACAAAGTCTATGCTAGGGAAATATTTGAACATCCATTGGACGGAGTCTTAGGTCAAAGTGCCTAACATTTGTCCTTGCTTTTCTACCTCGTCTAGCAGTTTGATCTTTCTAACTCCCAATGTGATTTGGGTATCATGTCCGTTGATGTAGTTAGTTCCAATCGATCTATGCATGCTTCGCATGCCACGAACATTTTAGAAATGCTCAATCAACCACAATTGTAGTAGCAAGTTGCACCCCTCGAAGTATTTGACCCCATTTTTGCAACAACCGAGGGACCAATAAATGTCTGTCACTATCATGGGTACAATCATACAAGGCCTCTTTTCAATTCCATTACAGAAGGCATCAGCTATAGTGATCAGACGTGTATGTACTACTTCTTCCACCCCAATTGGGAAGATCACCATCCCTAGGAAGTAGACGATGAATGCAAAGATTTGTTTACTTTCCCAAGAGTCAGGGTCAGAACCTTCTGCTTTATATATTTCTTTTTCTTGCATGTGCCCGAACCGATCAACCAAGTAACTACCCGAAATTTTTGAACTCATCACATATGCTTCCAATCTGCTGTCGTAGAGACCCAGTTTATCGTTGGCTTCTTCCATAGTGACACTTTTTGGGATGATCACCTCAGCCTTTTGCCACCTCATTGTTGATGGCATACTCTTCTTTTCTACGTACCCTCCAATTTCTTCTAGGAGTGGGGTCATTTTTGCATCACCAAGTCTAAACACTGATCTTGTTTTATCCCAAAATACAGTGGCTGCCTTAATAAGCTCTCTACGTGAGGTGACTTGCATAAGGGATGACAGGTTTCCCAATGCTTTCTCTACTATGCTTTTTCCATAGTAACCCAAGTCCGACCACCAATGCTTCATGTGCGGTGGCATGCACCAAACTATGCCAAACCTTGGGTATGAAGTTGGGATGACCATTAAATCTGCAAAACAAAGTATTAGTCTACCCTACCCCCAAAGAGAAAATGACATTATTTTGGCATAATTGTCTCTCAAAATGCACATAAAAAGGGAGACATTCTTTTTGGGATCATAGGATTCCTTAGAACTTAGGGCCAGGTTTTCTAACATGACATCCTAGGCTTTTGGGATTTTTATTCCTTAGTAAAGGGATAAACGGTTTGACTTTAGGAATAAGAGTGGTTTTGACAAGGTTCCCTCAAGTGGACAACTTGAGAGTGGGAAAACTCATGGATGTAGACGCATCACTGATCGACCGATCCACAAGGCATTTCCCGAAGGGTATTTTAGAAAAGAACGTCTGTGCAACCACGCAACCCTTCAAAAATAAAATAAAGGAGGTTCCAATTAGAGGAGATTATGAGTGGAATGCCAGTTATATAAAGCAGTAACACATAGCACATAGAAATATACAATAGCATGCTTTAGAAAAATAAATAAACATCAAAACACATAACCAATAAAAAGGGAAGTGGGGAAGGGATAGACATAGAGAAATATTTATAACACGTAAAAGGGAAAGGAGAAGAGACTAACATATAACAATAAATCATGATATAAACAATAAAAGAGATAAGGTAATTACGAAAAATAAAATATTAAAGTAACAAAATCCCACATAAAATACAAACTCGTAATGGTTAGAACCTAAGGTCCCAAGCAAAGTAGCCATTCTGTCGCGCCCCATTTTTCTCGCGAAAAGCAAGATTTGATGTGACCACTCTTTTTTGAATTGTTTGAGGAGAGATGTGAAGAGTCGCCACCTAATGAATTAAGGTGTGTTAGGGAACCGACCTAGGCTACTATGAATCTATTTTTGTTGTTTTGTCCTAGTTCACCAGAAATTCGGATAAGGGTTCAAATTTCCTTGAAAGAAAGGTGTTAGGCACCTTTCGAAATTCACAAAGGTGGTTTCCGGCCGAATTCATATTTTACGTGGAGATTCTATGCGATCTAATAAAGGTCTCTTATTTCTAACTTAATTGTTAGCTAAGTGATAAAGTAATTAATAAACAAACACATATTATTTTATCATTTCTAATTGTTAATTATCTAGGTGATAAAAGTCAATAAAACATGTAAATAAGACAAGAAAGGAGAGAGAAGTGATATAAATTGTAACAAAAGGGACTTCTTATATAATAAACTAACTACCCCCAATAAATAAGAATATAAAGTAAAAGAACAAAATAAAAAATTAAACGAAAGAAAATTTTTGGTTATGTTCGGATCAAAACCCCAACTTGTTTAATCCTTATCTGACCCACTTGCCGAATTCTTAAACAAGTTAAAATATCAAACATTGTGTAATGTCTCTGGAGATCATCATTTTCGAATGATTACCTGTCCCACCCCACCTATGTTGGTTGTCATCCCACTTATCGCCTAAGAGGCATTGAGCTTTGCTAATTCAATTTTATGGTCTAGACAAAATAAAGCTATGTTTCTTAGGACTCAAAATATGTAAAACACAAAGGAAGTCAAGTAAATATAATGTCTCAAGTTGGCCTCTTGGTTAATTAAAATTGATTAATGTGATTAACATGCAAAGAAAAATAATTACAATTTTATTAATTAAGCCTATAGGTATGGTATCTAGGCGTTAAACAATTGTTAATTATGATGAAATGTAACCGTTGTTCATGTCAAAAGTAATGTGTTACCGATTTGTTAAAAGGGCGTGTCAAAATAAAGTACATATGTCAAAGAGTTGAGCTCGTGAATTTCATTGTGCAAGACATGTTATAAGCTAATGACAGTGTGGGAAGTTAAAGCTACATGCTGAAAATATATTATCATGCTGATGTTTAATGCTAAAAATGCATTGTCATGCTGAAAATATAATGACTTACTTAAACTGCTATTTAACATGCCAAAACTATTTGAATTTAATGTTTAAACATGCTGAAAATATGTTAATGCGTAGGAATTCCATTTTAACATGCTAAAAAATGCATTTTTTAATGTGAGAACATGCTGAAATTTAATGCTGAAAAATGTATTATCATGCTAAAGTTGCATTAACATGCTGAAAAAGTCATCGACATGCTTAATTTTTCATGTTAACATGCTAGAAATGCTTACGTTCTATTATTTAACGCGCTAAAACTCAATGTGAACATTGACATGATGAAATACATATTAATGTGCAGAAATTTAATGCTAAAATGCTAAAGGTCATGCTTAAAGTTGCTTTAATGTGCTGACATGCTAAAAATATACTAATATGCTTAATGTCAATTTAATTTAGTATGTCTAACGTCATTTTGATCCTAAACTCAAGATTTCTAATTGAATTAATAAGTAGATTAAATTTTTAAGCATTTATGTGTTAATAAATCCTAGGTTTTTGTGCCTAAGTGATGCACGTAGCACGTAACACACATAAAAACTTAAGTTGTGTCTATCTATACTATTCATAGAGCATGTAAGTAACCGCCCCCAAAATTTATTATTACATCAATAATGTTTGTACAATACAGATGAATAAAGATGAAGCTATGAAACTAGGAAAGAAATAAAAGAAATGACCACTCCCAAGATCCGGCGACTCTTTGAATAATCCCGACCTGTCAAACGTAAAGCAACAATATGAAAAATATGGAGGCAAACAAAGATACTATAGCATGATTCAATACACAAAATGACCAATCAACTACATGGTAAACATAACACGGAAGATTCCCTATGAACATGCTTTATAACACATTGAAGCATTCAATGAACAGATCAGTAATTAAATTACATCATTTAGATACTTACTGGTGAGCAGCAATAAAATAAATAATAAGAATAATAAAGCCAAGCACTTTTAAGAATAATATGCAGGGTGCTTCCAGTAAGCCTCGAAGAAAAACAAAGAACCCTTAAAGTATATAATGGCCTTGTATTAAAGATAGCTGGTAATTTTGTTTTGTTTTCAGAGAGTAACACAAAAAAGTTGACCTTCAATTGAAAAGAGGGGTTGTTTATATATGTTGAAGATTGTAAACCCTTTTCAAAATTAACAATGAAAGAAAAATTGAAAAGAATTAATCAAACGAAGATTTCCGCAGTCAATTATGAAAAAAAAATCATTCAAAAAAGTAAAGGAATATCTGTGATCCTATTAATTAGGATATTTTCATAATTTATTCATATCAGTCAAGAGTAATTTTTTCAATCAAATATTTCAAATTTGCCATAAATAAACAAAAAAATCTGTCCAAATTTAAATAAGCAGAAAAATCAGCAAAGGCATAAGCATTTATCCATAAATAAGGCTAATAAATTGTCATATAATTCATAACTAATTGTTGTCACCAAAAATCTGCTAGTTCAAATTCACAAAATCAAGCAACTTATCAGACAATAGGTCCAAATTAATCATTGTTATCAAAATTAATAAGGCAAATCACTGAAATTTTACAAGGATCAAGCAATCAGTCCAAATTATACCAAAACAATTCAAATGCACCCGCACAAATCAAAAAACTAGTCAAAATCATACCAAACAACTCACATATATGCAGGATGCTTATCACGATTGGAATTCAAAAGGACAGAAGACACACAAGTCAAAATTGCCAAAATCCTTGATCTGAGGCAGATCGTGGTTAAAAGTAAAAAAAGGTTTAACAGTCTACAAAAGTTAGGGTTTTTAACATGTTTTGATCAAAGAATATGAATAAAAACACAACTTAAAAGAATCAAATCGAGATTAAAATCAACTATCGCTAATTTCAATTTCGACAAAGAAGATGAGAATGTTAAGATGAAACTTAAATGCAAAATAAACCAGAGATGGATTCCGTAAATCCATCGTGTAGTAAAAATTTCCAAGGACACTTGCTCGGAGACTGCAATGGCAGTCGGCATCGGTTGTTGTGGTAATTATTTCGCTAGCAGCAGTGCTAAGGGAGGCGCCGATAGCTGGTCGCGATTGTTGTTTTCATTGGGTTGGATGAGGACGGAGAGGATAAACGAAGGGAGTTGGTGGTAGTTTAAGTGGCAACGGCAGCTGCTTGCTTCTCCAATAGAAGGCGGAGGCGGCGACAGAGAGAGGAAAAGACGATGATAGTGGCGGTGTTGGTCGCTGGTGGCTGATGGTGTGGCAGATATGGGAGACAAAGTTAGATCAGCGTCGACGCTAGTTCACCGGAGGGCAAGAGAAAGGCGACGGCTGAGTGAGGGCGGTGATTGGTGGATGAGGAGTGTGAAGAGTCGCCACCTAATGTATTAAGATGCGTTAGAGAACCGGTCTAGGCTAATTAAAAACCTATTTTTGTTTTTTAGTCTTAGTTCACCAGAGATTTGGGTAAGGATTCAAATTACCTCGAAAGAAAGGTGTTAGACACCTTTCGAGGTCCACAAAGGTGATTTTCGGTCGAATTCATATTTTATGTAGGAATTATATGTGATCAAATAAAGGTCACTTTCTTATTAACTTAAATTAAATGTTACTAAGTGGCAAAACATGAATAAATCAAACATGTAATTTAATTATTTTAACTATTAATTATCTAAGTGATAAAGTCAATAAAATATGTAAATAAGACAAACGGGGAAACAAAAATGACATAATTTACAACAAAGGGGACTGCTTATGTAATAAAGTAACTACCCCAAATAAATAAGCATGTAAAGTAAATACAAGAATAAATTTGAAAAAACAAACAAAGGAAAGTTAAGGTTTCATTCGGATCAGAACCCCAACTTGTTTAATCCTTATTCGACCCACTGGCCGAACTCTTAAACAAGTAACAATGTCAAATGTCATGTAATATCTCTAGAGATCATCACTTCCGAATGACTACCCATCTCACCCCACCTAGGCTGGTTGTCAAATCTAAAGACGTTATAGGACAAGGATAAAACTAACGTTTTTAGAATACCTATCATCCCACCTATCATCCAAGAGGCATTGGACTTTGCTATTTTGGATTTGTGGTCTGCACAAAACAAAGCTATGTATTCCTAAGACTCAAAGTGCGTAACACATTGGAAAGCAGGTAGCATGTAATAATCTCAAATATGCCTCTTGGTTAATTAAAGTTGATTAACGTGATTAACATGCAAAGACAAATAATTATTTATTTTGATGTCATTAACCTATAGGCATGATATCTAAGTGTTCAATAATTGTTAGTATGAAAAAATATAACTATTGCTCATGTCAAATAATGTGTTGTAAAATTGTTAAAAGGACATGTCGAAGTGAAGTAAATATGCCACAGAGTCATGCTCACAAATTTCATTGCGCAAGACGTGTTGTAAACTAATGATAGTGTTGAAAAATTACATGTAAAAAATTATTACCAATATTTTATTTTTAAACTGGAAAGTTCGTTAACATGCGGGAAATAAATCTTTTAATGCTTGAGAGTGAATTATCATGCAAAAATATATTAACATGTTAGAATATAATGTGAACATGCTAAACACGCATTGACATACTTAAATTTCATGCTGAAAAAAATGAATTAGTATATAGGAATATATGTTAACATGGTGACGTTCAAATTAATATGCTAACATGCTGGAAACTTATTTCTTAATGGTTAACCTTATATAAACATGTTGAAATTTAATGTGAACAT
>NC_061112.1:114238340-114253641 GCF_002878395.1 Capsicum annuum | reverse complement strand
CTTATTTCTTAATGCTTAACTTTATATTAACATACTGAAATTTAATGTGAACATATTTAAATTTAATGTTTAACATACTAGAGATTATTATTCATGTTGAAATTATGTTAATCATGCCTAAATCTAATGTTAACACACTGAAAAACAACACTAACATACTAAAATCACATTTATGTGCCGAAAAATATATATCGATATGCTTAATTTTCATGTTAACATGCTGGAAAATTCCTAAGTTCTACTGTTTAACATGCTAGAAATATATTAATATACTGGAAGAATACATTGACATGCTTAATTTAATGTTTTAACACACCGAAAATCATATTAACATGCTTAAATTAAATTTAATATGCTAACGTGTTGAAATCAATATTACTATACTAAAAATGATTTTATTATGCTGGAAAATAATTTTTATGTGCTGGAAACTAACGATAATATGCTGAAACACAGTTTTAATATTTTGAAAATTAGTTATTTTGTGTCGGAGAGGGATTTAAGGTGTTTTTAAGAGCATAGATTCAGTTAATGAGTTAAAAAGATGTTGTTTGAATGTGAAAAATTAAAACATAATTGTTGAGAACATGAAAAAATGCTAAAAAATATTGTTTGTGATATGTCAAACTTTGTTAATCATGCCAAAATAAATAAACACATTGTAAGCTAAGATGACATATTTTGATAAGGCGAAATTAGTTAAACTCCTAAAATCATGATTTCTAAGGGAAGACTCGGGTGAGGACGACAGGAGGAGACTCAGAACATTTTTCGGTCGATATAGGGTTACATCAGGGATCGAATCTCAATCCATTTCTATTTGCGCTGGTGATAGACGTGTTGACGTGGAGTATTCAGGATGAGGTGCCTTGGTGTATGTTATTTTCAGATGATTTAGTGCTGATTGATGAGACACGAGGGGTGTGAATGATAAATTGGAGGTTTGGAGGCAAAATATTGAAGCTAAGGGGTTTAGGTTGAGTAGGTACAAGACGGAGAATATGGAATGCAAGTTTAGTGACTCGAAGCAGGAGGACAGACTGATGGTGAGGTTGGATTCCCAGGATATTTGTAAGAGGGATAATTTTAAGTATCTCGTGTCTATGATTCAGAGGAATGGCGAAATTGATGAGGATGTATCTAAACATATTGGAGCAGGTTGGATAAAGTGGAGGCTCGTCTCGGGAGTATTGTGTGATAAGAAGGTTCCCTTAAATCTTAAAAGTAATTTCTATAGAGTGGTATTCCGTCCGGCCATGCTATATGGTGATGAGTGTTGGGCAGTCAAGAACTCCCACATTCAAAAATTGAAGGTAGTGAAAATGAGAATGTTGCATTGGATGTGCAGACTTACTAGAGGGGATAGAGTTAGGAATGAGATTATTCGGAATAAGGTGGGAGTGGCGTCGGTGGAAGACAAGATGCGAGAGGGAAGGTTGAGATGGTTTGAGCATGTGATGAGGAGGGGCACGAATGCTCCAGTTTATAGGTGTGAGAGACTAGCTTTAGATGGTTTTGGGAAGAGTAGACATAGGCGGAAAAAATACTGGAGAGAGGTGATTAGACATGACATGGAGTTGTTACAGCTTACTGAGGACATGATCCTAGATAGGAAGATGCGGAGGTCGAAGATAAGGGTAGAAGGATAATGCAAGGGTGGGTTGTATCTTGTAGTTAGGGAGCTCTTGTGTAGCCGGATTAGTAATCCAAGGATTGTGTCCATTGGTAGGAGCTGCTAGTGTATACTATTACTAGGTGGGTGTTCTTTTCTTATTTGTTATTTTCATATTACTCTTATTTTCGTGTCTCTCGTATTTCTATTTTTATTAGTCCTTATTTATTATTTCTATTATGCCACCAATCCTACTTTCGTGTATTACTTTGATAATGCTAACTATTCTTTATCTTGAGCCGGGTTCTATCGGAAACAGCCTCTCTACTTCTTCGGAGGTAGCGGTATGGACTGCGTACATTTTACCCTCCCCAGACCCCACTTGGTGGGAATTCACTGGGTTTGTTGTGATTGTTGTAAGCGATTTAATTAATGAATCATAAATTATGTTTACCTAGGTGATTCATGTAGCACATAAAGCATGTAGACCTAAATTTTGTTAGCCTTATGATTCATAGAGCACATAGACCCTGCCACTATTTACCCTTAAAATTCTTGTCATGTTAGGACATTACAATACGCTCTTAGGGCCTATTCAAAAGCCTTCAATTCATCCCCATTTGCTTTCAACCTCTACAACTCTCAAAATTTTGAACTACGTTTGGCCTGATTCTTGTTCTAACAAGATAGGCAAGCAATCCTTTATAGGGTGCAGTCATCCTCTTCCTTTTTTATTTGTTATACAAAATGTCCTAATATTTGAAAATGTCAAACAATCTTTAGTTTTTCTATCAAATTATATCCTCCATTTCTTTCACCTTCCCATAATGTCATAAGGGTGAAAATTAGAATTCTTTTTCAAATGATTTTTCACAATATTTCAAACTCTCAAACAATGGTAGGCCTACCTTTAGCTCAAAAGAGACTCCCACAATAGGAAACATCAAAATACGTGCTTGCTATGAGTTAATCTGATTCATTCTTTTATATCACAAACACACTAATTTCTTTACCTTTTGTTGTTTTGTTTTTCCCTCCTCATAGGTTGATTTGTGCACCCTGGCCTATCACACCCGTTTAAAAGGGGCTCCTTTTTCTCCTCCCCCTCTTCCTACAGGTCTCAAAAACAAAGAAGAAAATTGTGATGGATAAGGAAGGTGCTAGTTTTGAAGGAGATAGTGTTGTCGGGAAAAACGACATAATACTAAAAATGGAGCAAAGGATTCTGGAGTAATAAGGGAAACTGGAGCAAGTGCACAATCTGGCCAAGCTGTCTCTTAATCTGGATACTCCTGAATTTTAAGCCGATAGCTATGCCATACCAAGTCCCAAAGTGTTCCCAACCCTCCAATGTATCCTCCTCAGACTCAAATTCTCGCAAATGTCCAAAGCCTCCCAAATCCCGTCCCAAACAACCAAAACATCCCAACTTCACCATATATGCCTACCCACCATGTTCAAGATCCTAAGAATTCTACTTATCCCTCTCTGCAAAAGCCCCAGAATCCAAACTTATATCACCATCACGTATTATGTAGCCATAACCTTTATCCCATCTATGTTGAAGCCCTTTTACCCACTTGACCTCAACTCGTATTTGAGACAACAGAGAATGACTGTATATTGCAGGCCGTGGTTGAGAGGCTGAGATAATTAGAGGGAATCAAAGAAATGAAAGGTATTAACTATGAGGATCTGTGCATTCATCCTGACGTGGAATTTCTGGAAGGGTATAAACCTTCCAAGTTTGAGTTGTACAATGGGACCGGGGATCCTAAGGCACACCTCTGCGTGTATTATGATAAACTAGCAGGATAGGGAAGAATGAGAAGATTAGAATGAAGATATTTATGAGAAGCCTCACGGGAGAGGCTCTCCTATGATATATTGAGCAAGATGTGAATAAGTGGGTGGGCTAGCTTGACATGGCCTCCAGCTTCGTCAAAAGATTCGGATACAACATAGACGATGCTCCTAGTTGGTCTTACATGCAGGAATTGAGGAAGAAACACATTGAGTCCTTCTGAGAGTATGCTATGAGTGGAGGGATGAAGCTACAAGGGCTCGGCCTCCGGTCGAAGAACAACAAATGAAAGAGTACTTTGTTAAGGCACAAGAGCCGCAATACCTTAACAAACTATTGATAGTTACGGACAAGAGTTTTTCTGAGATCATCAGGATCAGAAAAATCTTCGAAGATTGCCTAAAAAATGGTAGCATCATCAACTTGAACACTCAATCTGGAGGAGCTGTGGAGAACAAAAAGAAGAATGCTCAATCTAGCATAATTAATAAGCGATTTTTTTGAATTATTGCTATTTCCTATTTGTTTTTTCAAATAAAGTCGCTTTTTAATTTGTTGAATCTAAGTCTGTGACACATAACGAGATCATACAAAAATGAAGTCTCCGGGGAATTTTTTAGATTTGGAAGATAAGTCAAGACAATTCACGCTTGGACAATTGATGATAAAAAAGGAGCTCGTACGTGGTTCATCTAAGCCCATCAATTCAGAAGTTGTCAAGAGATATTGTTGTTTAATCTTTCATGCCTTATTATAAATTTTAAAACTACGGTTGACCTGATTCCCATTTAAGAGGGATACGTAGGTGCTTCTGTGGAGTTCGGTCGCATTATAACAAAATTCTCTTTTTTCCTCTCCATGAGCATTAAAACTGGGGAAGAATTTTTGAGAGGACCTCCAAAATTCTATATGGGCATGACATTGGCATAAATTATGAACTGGGGTAGAATTTTGAGATGGCCTCAAAAATTCCTACGAATAGACTTTGGAATTCTTGCAACAAGATAGTTCTACACTGGGACAAAATTTTGAGCGGTCTTCAAAAATTTTCTAAACAAGGTCTTATAAGATGTTGTATTATTTCAAAATATGTCATAGTCAATGATTCAACAACATTACATATTTTACAACATACTTTACTTATCACCTTTAAATGACAACTATTTACAAACATGATTTTTCCTTTAAACAATTATTTTTTTCCTGTCTACCCGAGTGACGACCCGAATGAGGCTCATCAACCAGACGATGACATAAAAAAGATACTTCAATTGAGGTAGAGTCACAAATCAACCTCCCTCTTTTAACAAAGTCACAATTTTTATTTGAGTACAGGATTAACAGGTACAGATGACAGGAATCACTCCATCACGAGAGGCCCAACGGCCAATCCAACATCATGTTGAGAAGCCCAACAACTGATCCAACAGTACAACATATACGCTTTCTTATTTCCTCTTATCATTATTATTGCAGTTTTTTTCACTACATTTTTTAATCTTTGATATATACATATATTCGTGCTAACTATGTTTATTTAGTTGAGTTTAAAGCGGCAGGACCAATAAGATGATAAGAATCACTCTATCACGAGAGACTAATAGCCGATCCAATGCCACATCAAAAGTTCCAATAGCCGATCCAACATCATATTGAGAAGCCCAATATTTGATCCAATGTTGCATCGAGAGGCCCAATAATCGATCCAACGTCATATCGAGAAGCCCAATAGCCGATCCAACATTATATCAAGAAGCCAAATAGCTGATCCAACGCTACATCAAAAGGTCCAATGACTAATCCAACATCATATCAAGAAGCCAAATAGCTGATCCAACACTGCATCAAGAGGCCCAACAACCGATCCAACGTCATATCGAGAAGCCAAATAGCTGATCCAACACTGCATTGAGATGTCCAACAACCAATCCAACATCATATTGAGAAATCCAAACATCTGATCCAACACAGCATCGAGAAGCCAAACAGTTGATCCAACATCATATTGAGAAATCCAATGGCTGATTCAGCATTACAACAAATACGTTTCCTTTATTTCCACATTCCCTTTATGTTAATCAATTGGTTATTTCTTCCATTCCTAACCTTTGTTATTTAGTATATTTTAAAGTGCACAGGTAACTAAAAAGGAGTAACAAACAGAAACAATTTTCATTCCTATATTTGAAATATCACCCTATTTATCCATACACCCCATAAGTTCAACTTGAAACTCACCTGCCTTTCATGTATCCATACTATTGGATCAGCTGTTGGACTTCTCGACATGATGTTGGATTAACCGTTGGGCCTCTCATGATGGAGTGATTCCTGTCATATGTACTTGTTAATCCTGTACTCAAAGATAAATTGTGACTTTGTAAAAAGGGGGAAGTTGATTTATAACTCTTCCTCGATTAAAGTGTCTTTTTTTATGTGGTTGTCTCATTGATGAGCCTCGTTCGGGTCTTCACTCGGGTAGGCAAAAAATAAATAATTGTTTAAAGGAAAAATCATGTTTGCAAATATTTGTCATTTAAAGGTGATAAGTAAAGTATGTTGTGAAATGAAAAATATTTTTGAATCATTGACTGTGACATGTTTTGAGATAATACAACATCTTATAAGACCTTGTTCTCTTATTTAGGAAATTTTTTATGATTGCTCAAAAATTTCTGTCCTAGTGTAGAGCTATCTTGTTGCAAGAATTCCAAAGTCTATTCGTAAGAATTTTTTAGGTCATCTCAAAATTCTTTCCCAGTTCAAAATTTATGCCTAGAATTATCATTGTTCCAAGGCCATATGTTCATCAATATCAAACATATTCATGTGATGGTCTGGAAAAGGATTATTGGTAATATTTGGGTCTGGGTCCTTCAAATGAATGACCTTTAGGTCAATCAGTTGTTGAATCTTATTCTTCAAGGCAAAGCATGACTCAATAGGATGTCCTCTCATCCCAGAATAGTAGGCACAAGTTTGATTAAGTTGATATCGCTGAGATTTAGTATCGACTTGCATGGTAGGAATGGGTGTGATGTGACTTGCTTCTTTGAGCTGTTCATATAGTTGAGCTAAGAGTGCAGCTAAGGTCGTATATTTCTTTCTTTTGAAGTTTCCTTTCAGAGCAACTGGCTTGGCAGCGGAGGTGTGAACAGGTCGGCATGTTTGGACTTGGATTGGTTGGGCATTGTATATGGGATAAAAAGTGTTTGAGAATTGTGGGTGCATTTCATAATGAGCAGGCATTTGGAATAGTGGAGTTTGGTAGGGCATTTATAGTGGGTAGGGGGTGTTGGGGCTTGTGGGTAAGGTGGAGGGGATAGAGTAAAGATTTGACAACTCAGAGAGCTCTCTGAAGGTTGGGCTACCATCACAGCCCCTACCTCTTTCTTCTTTTTGTTCTCCGCATATCCTCCAAATTGAGCGTTTAAGTTGATGATGCTACCATTTTTTAGGCAATCTTTGAATATTTCTCCGATACTGATGATCTAAGAAAAACTCTTGCCCGTAACTGTCAATAATTTGTCAAGGTATTGTGGCTCTTGTGCCTTAACAAAGCGCTCTTTCATTTGTTGTTCTTCGACTTGAGGCCGAGCCCTTATAGCTTTAGCCCTCCGCCTCATAGCATACTCTCAGAAGGGCTTATTGGGTTTCTTCCTTAATGCTTGCATGTATGACCAACTGGGAGCGTTGTCTATGTTGTATCCGAATCTTTCGACAAAATACAGGCCATGTCAAGCCAGCCATCCCACTTCTTCACATCTTTTTCGATATACCACGTGAGATCCTCTCCCATGAAGCTTCTTATGAATAACTTTATTCTGATCTTTTCATTCTTCCCTACTCCTGGCAGTTTATCATAATACACATGAAGGTGTTCCTTGGGATCTCGGTTCTTTTTTACATCTCAAACTTGGAAGGCTTAAACCCTTCCAGAAATTCCATGTCAGGCTGAATGCAAAGGTCCTCATAGTTTAGACCTTTCATTCTTTTATTTCCTTCTAATTGTCTCAGTCTCTCAACCACGGCCTGTATCATGTAGTTATTATCTAGATTCTCAAATAAGGGTTAAGAACAAATGGGTGGAAGGGTTTCAACATAGATGGGATTGTAGTTATGGCTACCAGACGCGTAATAATGGAATAAGTTTAGATTCTGAGGTTTTTGTGGGGATGAGTAAGTAGAGTTCTTAGGATCTTGAGTATGGTGGGTAAGTATATATAGTGGAGTTGGGATATTTGGGTTGTTTGGGACGACATTTGGGAGGCTTTGGACATTTGTAAAGTTTTGAGGCTGGGGAGGAGGCTGAGGAGGGTTATGCACAGTTTGGGACTTTGGTATGGCATAGCTATCGACTTGCAATTCGGGAGTATTCAGATTAAGCAACAGCTTGGACAGATTGCGTACTTGCTTTATCTCTCCTTGTCACTCCAAAATCCCTTGCTCTATTTTTAGTATTATTTTGTTTTTCCCAGCAACACTATCTCCTTCAGAACTATCACCCTTCTTATCCATCGCTTCTTTATTTTTGAGACCTGTAGGAAGAGGAGAAGCCCTTTTTGAACGGGTGTGATAGGCCAAGATGCACAAATCAACCTGGGGGAGGGGGTGAGAAACAAAACAAAAAATGTGAAGAAATTAGTGTATTAGTGATATAAAGGAATGAATCAGATTAACACATAGCAAGGCACATTTTCGACGTTTTCTATTTTAGGAGCCTCTTTTGAGCCAGAGGTAAGCCTATCATTGTTTGACAGATAATCATGCCATATAAAAATGTCATTTGCTAAAAGATAAACCCCAAAAGAAAATTAAACTTTATTTCATTCGAATAGTCTCAAAATTGCAAAAAAAGAAATACAAGAATGTCTGGAAAAAAAATGCCAAACTAAATTGTAAACACATCCTTTTATTGTTCCTCATTCTTGTAGGCTTCCAATGCTTTGTCAAAATGGTGGGGGCTTGTCATGAGATAAGATAGTACTAAATTTTCTCCCATGCTTCCTATATTGAGACAATCCTTTCCTTTTTTGTTGAATTCATCACGGAGTTCTTGTACCTTTCTTTCCACGGTCAGAGCACGGTGCTTCCAAGATTTCAACTTTTTCCCCATGTCGGCAATTTCCTTAGTATTCTCCATAATTATCTAGCGGTGGTGTGCTTTTGATTCCAAAGTCCTCTTCTTAAACTTGTGTTAGAGGGATTGTGCTTTGGCTTCCTTGTCGTTGATATGTTTACCCCTCTTGATGCATGGGGTTATTTTGTTTTTCAAATCTGTGTGCAACCACTCGATGTAGCCTATCTTGTAGCCCGCATGGTACCTGTCTGTCGCAATGCTCTCTTTATCTAGATGAGTATTTTTTCCCTAAGTCTTGGCAATACTGTTGGCATTTGGGATCCTATTGTCTTGGTAATCGACTCGGTAGGTGTCCATGTTAGTAACCCTCAAGATTACTTACTTCCTTCCTGCCTGTCTCATTACTCTGGTAGGAGCATATGGTTGCAAGTCGTGAAGTCCTATCTCATTACCTATGCATACTTTTCACGCCATGAACTTTTTGGAAATGCTCAATCAACTACAATTGTAGTAGCAAGTTTCAACCCTCGATGTGTTTGGCCCCATTTTCGCAACAACCGATGGATTGGTAAATGTCTGCCACTATCATGGGTATAATCATGCAAGGCCTCTTTTCAATTCCATTACTCAAGGCATCGGCTACAGTTATCAGACGAGTATGTACTACTTCTTCCTCGCCATTTGGGAAGATCACCATTCCTAGGATGTAGACGATGAATGCAAAGATTTATTTACTTTCCTAAGAGTCGGGGTCAGAACCTTCTGCTTTATATATTTTTTTTCCTTGCTTGTGCCCAAACCGATCAACCAAGTAACTGCGCAAAATTTTTGACCTCATCATATATGCTACCAATCTTCTGTCGTGGAGACCTAATTTGTTGCTGGCTTCTTCCAAAGTGACACTTTTTGGGATGATCACCTCAGCCCTTTGCCACCTTATTGTTGATGGCATACTCTTGTTTTCTACATACCTTCTAATTTCTTCTAGGAGTAGGGTCATTTCTATATCACCAAATCTAAACATTGATCTTGTTTCATCCTAAAAAGAGTGATCACGTTGAATTCCACTTTTCGCAAGAAAAATGGGGCACGACAGAATGAAGACTCTGCTGGGGTCCTTAAGTTTTAACCATTACGAGTTTGTGGTTTTTGTGGGATTCTGTTGCTTTTTTTGTTTTATTTTTTCGCAATTACCTTATCTCTTTTATTGTTTATATCATGATTTATTGTTATATATTAGTCTCTTCTCCTTTCCCTTTTACATGTTATGAACATTTCTCCATGTCTATCCCTTCCCCACTTCCCCTTTCATTGGTTATGTGTTTTGATATTTATTTATTTTGCTAAAGCATGCTATTGTATGTTTCTGTATGCTATGTGTTACAGCTTTATATAGCTGGCATTCCGCTCACTCTCCTCTAATTGGAACCTCCTTTATTTTCTTTTTGAATAATTGTGTAGCTGTACGGACATTCTTTCCTAAAACACCCTTCGAGAAATGCCTTGTGGATCGATCGATCAGCGGTGCGTCGACAGACATGAGCTTTCCTACTCTCAAATTGTCCACTTGAGGGAACCTTATCAAAACCACTCTTATTCCTAAATCCAAACCATTTATACCTTTACTAAGGAATAAACATCCCAAAATCCTAGGATTTCATGTTAGAAAACCTGGCCCTAAGTTCTAAGGGATCCGATGAACCTGAAAAGAACGCCTCACTATTAATGTACATTTTGAAAGACAATTATGCCAAAATAATGTCATTTGCTCTTTGGGGGATAGGGTAGACTAACACTTTGTTTTGTAGATTTAATGGCCATCCCAACTTTATACCCAAGGTTTGGCATTGTTTGGTGTATGCCACCACACATGAAGCATTGGTGGTCGGACTTGGGGTACTATGGACAAAGCATGGTAAAGAAAGCATTAGGAAACTTGTCGTCCCTTATGCAAGTCACCCCGTGTAGAGAGATTATTGAGGCAGCCACTGTATTTTGGGATAAAACAATATCAGTATTTAGATTTGGTGATATAGAAATGACCCTAGTCCTAGAAGAAATTAGAGGGTGCGTAGAAAATAAGAGTATACCATCCAATGGATGTTCGAATGGTTCCTTAGCACAGATTTTGACGTCTCCACCCAACAACAAGAACCTTTGATTTTGATGGGACTACACGGCTTGCAACCATATACTTCTACCAGAGTAATGAGACAGGCAGGAACGAAGCAAGTAATCCCAAGGGTTACTAACATGGACGCCTACCGAGTCGATTACCAAGACAATAGGATCCCAAATGCCAACAACATTACCAAGACTTGGGCAAAAAGATTCATCTAGATAAAGAGAGCATTGTAGCAGAACGGTACCATGCGGCTTACACGGTAGGCTACATCCAGTGGTTGCACGCTGATTTGAAAATCACAATAACCCCAGGCATCAAGAGGGGTAAACATATCAACGAAAAGAAAGACGAAGCACAAGCCCTCTATCGCAAGTTTAAGAAGAGGACTTTGGAATCCGAAACATTCCACCACCAAATAATTATGGAGAATTCCAAGGAAATAGTCGACATGGGGAAAGAGTTGGAATCTTGGAAACACTGTGCTCTGGCCGTGGAAATAAAGGTGCAAGAACTCTGTGATGAATTCGACAAACAAGGAAAGGACTGTCTCAATATGGGAAGCATGGAAGAAAATTTAGCACTACCTTATCTCATGACAAGTCGCCACTGTTTTGACAAATCCTTGGAAGCCTACAAGAAGGAGAAACAAGAAGAGGATGTGTTTAGAATTTTGTTTGGCATTCTTTTTTTCAGACATTCTTGTATTTCTTTTTCTGCAATTTTGAGACAATTCAAATGAAATAAAGTTTAATTTTCTTTTACGGTTTATATTTGAGCAAATGACATTATTCTATGGCATGATTATCTCTCAAACAACGATAGGTCTACCTCTGGATCAAAAGAGGCTCCTAAAATAGGAAACATCGAACAATGTGCCTTGCTATGTGTTAATCTAATTCATTCCTTTATATCACTAATACACTAATTTCTTCAACTTTGTTGTTTCTGTTTTGTTTTGTTCCCCCCTCTCATAGGTTGATTTGTGCATCTTGGCCTATCACACCCATTCAAAAGGGGCTCCTCCTTTTCCTCCTCCTCTTCCTACTGGTCTCAAAAATAAAGAAGCGATGGATAAAGAGGGTGCTAGTTCTGAAGGAGATAGTGTTGTTGGACAAATCGAAATAACACTAAAAATGGAGAAAAGGATTTTGGAGTTACAAGGGGAGCTAGAGCAAGTGCACAATCTGGCCAAGCTATCGTTTAATCTCAATACTTCTGAATTACAAGCTGGTAGCTATGCCATACCAAAGTCCCTAAGTGTGCGTAACCCTCCAATGCCTTCTCCGCAGCCTTAAAACCCCACAAATGTCCAAAGCCTCCCAAATCACGTCCCAAACAGCCCAAATATCCCAACTCCACTATATATTCCTACCCACCATACTCAAGATCCTAAGAACTCTACTTACCCATCCCCACAAAAACCTCAGAATCCAAACTTATGCCACCATCACTCGTCCAGTAGCCACAATCAGAATCCCATCTATGTCGAAACCCTTCCATCCACTTGCCTTCAACCCGTATTTGAGAATCTAAAGAATGACTACACGATACAAGCCATGGTTGAGAGGCTGAGACAATTAGAGGGAAGTAAAGAAATGAAAGGTCTAAACTATGAGAACCTTTGCATTCATCCTGACATGGAATTGCCTGAAGGGTATAAGCCTTCCATGTTTGAAATGTACAAAGGGACCGGGGATCTTAAGGCACACCTTCATGTGTATTGTGATAAGCTGGTGGGAGTAGGAAAGAATGAAAGATCAGAATGAATTTATTCATAAGAAGCCTCACGGAAGAGGCTCTCACATGGTATATCGAACAAGATATGAAGAAGTAGGCTGGCTACATTGACATGGCCTGCATTTTCATCGAAAGATTCGGATACAACATAGACAATGCTCCCAGTTGGTCTTACATGCAGACATTAAGGAAGATACCCAATGAGTCCTTCTGAGAGTATGCTATAAGGTAGAGGGCTGAAGATTCAAGGGCTCGGCCTCCAGTAGAAGAACAACAAATGAAAGAGTACTTTGTTAAGGCACAAAAGCTGCAATACTTTGATAAATTATTGACAGTTACAGACAAGAGTTTATCTAAGATCATCAGGATCAAAGAAATGTTCGAAGATTTCCTAAAAAATGGTAGCATCATCAACTTGAACGCTCAATCTGAAGGAGCTGTGGAGAATAAAAAGAAGAAAGAGGTAGGGGTTGTGATGGCGGCCCAACCTTCGAAGAGCGCTCTGAGCTGTCAAACCTTTTTTCCACCCCCTTCATATTACCCATAAGCCCCAACACTTTACCCAACACCCGCTACACACTACAAATGCCCTACCAAGCTTCGCTATACCGAACTCTTGCTCATTACCAAATGCAACCCACAATACTAAAACTCTTTTTATCCCATATACAATGCCCAACCAATCCAAGTCCAAACACCCCGACCTATTCACATCTCCGCTGCCAAGCCTTCTGCTCCTAAACCTAAAGACGACTTCGAAAGAAAGCAATATGCGCCCTTAGTCGAACCCTTGGCTCAACTATATGAACGACTCAAAAAAGCAGGCCACATCATACCCATTCCTGCCGTGAAAGTCGATACTAATCTCAGAGATATCAACATAATCAAACTTGTGCCTACCATTCTGGGATGAGAGGACATCCCATTGAGGCATGCTTTGCCTTGAAAAATAAGATTCAATAGCTGACTGACACAAAGGTCATTCATTTGAAGTACTCGGAACCAAATGTTACCAACAATCCTCTTCCAGACCATCACGTGAATATGCTCGATATTGATGAACATGTGGACTTGGAACAACGACAATTCTAACAAAGGAGAAAAGATCGTCATCATCAATGATTAGAGAGGAGACTTTAGGGAAAGCAAGGGATTGAAGACTACTTCGTCCAGACCTCGTCAGGAACTTGGGTCGACTTGATAATTTTTTTTGTGTTTTCATGATTTTTAAAATAAATAGGCTTGTTGTTCGAGCAAGCTTGCCATTTCAATTTTTCTTTAAACTATGTTTTGAGATATTCTAGCATCATTAATAAGGTTTTTTTTGAATTATTGATATTTCCTATTTCTTTTTACAAACAACGTCGCTTTTTAATTTGTTGAATCTAAGTCTGTGACACATAACGAGATCATGCAAAAATGAAGTCTCCAGGGAATTTGTTAGATTTAGAAGAATGATAATCTTCTTTGATATCAATTTGGAATATATCATATAGTTGCAACATATCATAAAAAACTAATTCATATCTATAAGAAAAGCACGACTTAGTCTTTATGATATATCTAAATGTATATATCATATACTGACTGAGTATCATGTATAACTGGGCACATGATATATCATATACTAAGAAGATATCATAAAGAACTGTAATTCATTTCTTTAAGAAAGAGCTCAAACGCAAATGATACCACATTTGTATTATATATTATTATGGTATCACATGGATTGACTCATTCTTTCCAAAACACTTCTCAGTCCTTTATGATAATACCCTCATGATATATCATATACTGACAAGGTGTCATAAAAAAATATCCTTCGCTTAAAAATAATCTTCAGTCCTTTATGATACCTGCACCACTTAATATATATATCATATGTTGACAGGATATCATATAAAAGAAACTCATTCCTCCAAAAGGAAAAAAATAACAAAACTACAAAAAAAGAGAATTTAACCTTAATTTTGATATTTTATTTTTATCAAGTTAATCTTTTATTTTTAAAAATACAAAAAAAAAGAGTCATGTTTTAAATATAAATAACAAATCCTTTTCCATTCCTAACTAGATTTTTTTTATAAAAATATATTTTCTATTAATTTATATTTTAGTAATAAATAAGCTAGTAAATTTAGTGCTTCTCTTAACAATTACGTTGCAGTTTAACTATATTTTTTGTTTTTACTAATGTAAAAAGAATAGATAATATTTTTATAGTCATATTTTAGTCATATTTTAGTTTTATCTTTAAAAAACATATAGATAATAATGAGTTTGGCAGGAGCATGAGCCCAAATTATACCACTCAAACATACAAGAAATATGCCCATGCACTGGAGATAGATTAGAGTACTGAAGGGAAGCTGAATTAACACGAGAGAAGAATCTTGATGGCAATTGTTATAATTTACAGTTAAAAATTGTCAAATAGAACGTCAGATATTTCATATATGACGAGCCAAACATACAGTTACAAGATTCACATCTGTAAGTTGATGAGCAGACTCGGTAATTAGGTGTAGTTTATTAAAACTTGTAAGTTGAAAACAACAACTTGTAACTATATGAGGTTGGTGAACAGAAAAGGGGGCTTGCATAGCCCATCATTGCCCGACTTAGTAGATTAGAACCTATAGAACACTATATGTTGATGACGATTCGGACGACTAGTGCTTGATCAAGATTTAATTTGTATGCTTACCAGTTCATGAAGAAGATCAGGTTGTTCCTCAAAATGATGAAAAGCACATTCTAATATACATCCATGGGACCAAAACTCTTGAGATATTGCACTCCTCAAAGAACAACACAGAACATAGTAGGCGCGGTAAATTGTTTAATTTCCAACCAGAAGTTGCATATAGATCTGAAGTACTAGCTTTTGGAGATGAAGATTCTAGAGGGAATCCACTGCCGAATACCCCAGTTTCAAGATCA
>NC_061112.1:114234181-114235340 GCF_002878395.1 Capsicum annuum | reverse complement strand
TAACCAACTTTATGTCCTTTTCTATACTTCTAAATTAATTAGTCAAGTACACGTGCGTTGCATGTGTGCTTCATGTCAAAACATCAATCGATACAACATATATAAAAGAAAAATAATTTAATGAAAAATAACAGTTAACTATAAAGTCCGAAGATAGACAGCTTTATGCATCCAGGCATGCGTGAAATATAAATATCTTGATCATTTTCTACGACATAAACTATCATATAACAGATAATAAAAAAATAGACAGTAATAGATTAGAAACTATAAAAAATAATATGATTAAATCTAACATTTATAAAAACATTCTTCAAAATTCGACCGAACATTCATCTACCATCTGTAAACAACAATAAAATAATACGATAATCGAGATATTGAAATAATATGATTAAACCTAACATTTACATAAAGCTTCTTCAAAGTTCGACCTAACATTCATCCACTAGTTGTAAACTACAACAAAAATACTATGATAATCGAGATATCAAAACAATACGATTAAACTCTAACCTTTACAAAAAAATTCCTCAAAGTCCAATCGAACGTTCATCTACCACATGTATTAAGTAGAAAAACAACAGATAGTATGACACGACCCAAACAAGGGCCTTATCATAATGGGTATCTCAGGTCCAACTAGGACTGAAGACCACCCTATTTCCCAAACCAACCAACCAAACATGTACCCTGAGTAGGATGAATTTCGAACATATAACAAGATAATATGTCTAATAACACTAAAACTCTTGGATAGGTTCACGACCTTGATGAACCCAATCGAGTTCAACCAACCGATCCCAATCACACGACCATAGCCAAAACCGAAACAACAACCAAGTTCAACACCAAACCATTCCACATAATAAGATAGGATGGAATAATCATAAATACAGTCAAATGGTATTGACTCCAGTAACAATGCCAATATTAAGGCTGAAACCATTACCAACACCGTCCATATCAGTCCATAGCAGTTCCATAAAGCCTCTATCCGAAAGTAAAATAATAAGAATTCGGGACATGCCCCCAACCATGGCCAAAATCGATATCCAAAACTAAACCGATGAAAAATATACGAATCCAAAACAAGAAATGGAGCTTTCTGAAGGATGAAAGCTCACCACTTCAAGTCAACACAAGCTGTATTCGAAGT
>NC_061112.1:114228527-114234081 GCF_002878395.1 Capsicum annuum | reverse complement strand
AGAGTATCCATAACCATAATTCCTATATGGGGGACTCAAACCTCCCAGCATATTCAAGGTGACTTAAGCACTAATACATGTAGTAAAGGGGGACTCGAACCTCCCATTCATATAGTCATTCGGGGGACTAAAACCACCTGGTCATAAGAAACCTGCACTGGCTAGCGTGGTTTTTAGTGTTAGTCCCTCGGACTCAACTTTCATGGTCCAGCTACACATCCTGCCATTAAGCACAATTTAAAACCATTATTTCACATACACAACCAATAAGTCAATTTCTTATCAAAGGCATTTCGTTAGTATCGTCATACTAACACTACTTGCAAGTACACCATATGCCATTATCATTATCAACCTTTTGTTCATTCATTGACTTTGGGACTCGACCCATCGTCTAACAAAGACACTTGTTCAAATCAAAGTTTAGGGACTCAAACTCATTGTCTAACAAAGACATAAATCAAACATATATTTAGGGACTCAACCCCATTTAGCAATTTAAACCACTAAGGTTACAATTTAGTTCATTACATAGCCAACAAGGCTTTTCAAACCATTTACCAACCATTTATAATCATTAGGACTAGCCTTAGTTCAAAACAACATTATCATGTGACTAGTTCATTCTTTCAGACATTTTAACAAATACTTTGAGGGCATGTTATTATCAAGGCCAAAACCAAAGTAAAAATCATTCAATTTAGGTAACCCATGACCCGATTGTTAAACCACGATTACCAATCACCCAAGAGTGCAACCCATTACCAAAATCATGCATAAACACAATTTAAACTAAGAGTAGACAATACACAATGATATGCATTAAAACCCTCAATATTGGTTTCAAAACCACCATTTATGAATCATAATCAAGCTTTAAGACACATGAAATTTATGAACTAACAATGAGGGAAGAGTCATATGCCTTATACAATATGATTCATGAAAAGAACTTAACCCTCTTAGCCTCTAGATGAACACTTCTAGAAACCCTAGCCTCAAAATCTTCAAGAGTGAGATAGAGAGTATTTTTTGTGTGATTTGATCTTCCAATAAGTGTTATGAGAGGCCACAACATGATATATAGTGCGGGTAATTAATGATTTTGGGGTGAAAAATATCTGGAATACCCCCAGCTTAAAAGCTGAAAACTAACTCGCAGGAGGGTACGATCATAATGGTACCGTATCTCATACCCTAGGCCTCCTCTTGGACCTCCACACTGGTCAACATACGACTTCACATGACCAACTCGTATTTTCACATACGTGTGGTACCCTATAACTCATACCCCAAGCCAAATCCACTAGGCTAAGTGTAGAGCATCATACGACCCAACCATATACGACTCGTACACTATCATACGGCTTATATGATCCTAGTCATACCTTGGACAGAAACCAAATCAAAACTCACTGATAAACATACGAGAGGGGGACCCTAAGCCGTACCCAATCATACGACTAGTATGCTCTAACCGTACCTTGTCCAGAGACTCAAACTCAGGAAAATTTTATAAGGGTCAAGAGTCATGGTGTTTCATAGTAACAGAGAAAAACTACTATACTCGAGATATTAGAACAATACTATTAAACCTAATCTTAGCATTAAATTTTTCTCAAAGTCCGATCAAACATTTATTATCAACAATATAAACTTGAATAGAACAAAAACTACAGTAAAATAATATGATAATTGAGATATTAGAACAATATGATTAATCCTAACTATTTTACAATTATAGACACACCATCATAGCTCATAAAAAAATAGTTATACGAATATATCTACCACCAAAATTTATGCATGAAGTATCAGTAGCTTGCCCATCTTCTACGACATAAACTATCAGATAACAAAAAATAAAAAATAGATAGTAATAGATTAGAAACTATAACAAAATAATATGATTAGACCTAAAATTTATACAAAATTCTTCAAAACACGATCGAACATTCATCTACCGCTGGTAAACTACAATAAAATAATACGAAAATTGAGACATCTGAACAATATAATTGAACCTAATATTTACGCAAAATTCTTCAAAACCCGACTAAACATTCATCTACCACATGTAAACTACAATAAAATACTACAATAATTGAGATATCATAACAATACGATTAAACTCTTAACCTTTACAAAAAAGTTCTTCAAAGCTTGACCGAACGTTCATCTACCACATGTATTAAGCAGAAAAATAACAAATAGTAGTAGAGCAGAAACTACTATAATCAAGACATTAGAACAATATATTAAACATAACCTTAACATAAAAAATTTTCTCAAAGTCTGACCAAACATTTATTATCAACAATATAGACTTGAATAGAATGAAAACTACTACAAAACAATATGATAATCGAGATATTAGAATAACATAATTAATTCTACATTTTTTACGATTATAGACACACCTTCAGAGCTCATCGAAAAGATAGTTATAAGAACATCTCTTCCACCAAAACTTATACTGTCGATGTTATTATAAGAATATGGGTTTTCCTATCCCTAATAAAATTTGTTGAAAGTTTGTTTCTAATATAATAGGATTTTTCTCTTATAATATATTTTAATTTTTTTTTAATAAGTTAAAAGTGGAGGATTCCTAGAATTGATATAAACTAGAAGTGTCGTTTAATATAATGCAAGCCGTATGATTTTCAAATTAAAATTTCTAAATATGGAAAAACAGTTAAATAAGATATAATTCAATTAAAATATGTCGTTTATATATTAGAAAAATGTACTTCAATTAGGAATTCTTACCTTTTATAAATAAAACTAAATATTAGGATAATAATAATTAATTGAGAAAAATAGAGAAAAGACGATTTTATCTATTATGAAGTCTTTTAATGAAGGGCAAAAAATTCAACTCACTTTTTTAAGAGTCTTCACACTTTTAATATATTTTATACGTATATGTATATGTAGATTGTAGATTAAATTTTACCACATATATAAAAGAAATATGAGAAAATTGAAGGAAAGGTGTCTTTTAAGTCTTGAATGAAGGATTGATGACATTGACCAACTTAAAGGGTCAAACATAATTAGAAAACTTGATTAAGTTAATTATGGATTTGATTAATATTTTTAAAACTTTCTAATCTTTTCAAAAATAAAAATCAACCCTCACCCCTCTTCAATCCAAATCAACCAGTCTCTCTCCTCTCTCTCTCTCTCGACAACTTCTCTCAACTCTCTCCCAACCAATAGTTCTGTAAAATTCTCCCTTCAATCCCCGACGACTTCAGCCTTCGGCGAAAAATAGTCGGGCGAGTTTCCTTTTGACTTTTAACCGTCAATCGACATGAATACTTCTCCAATGACAACAAATTTGAGTTCTTAGTCGTCCCATTTTCTTTTTCACAGGTAAAAAATTATGAAGAAACAGAGGAACTTGAGCCAACTATTCTTGTAGTATTGAAATTTGGACTGAATAAAATCTTAATTTTTGACATTTCTTCTTTTTGTTGTCGTATTGTTGATTTGGATTTGTTGGTGATTTTTGTTCACAGTTGATTTCTTAGTGGAGACCCTTTCTTAGTGTGTGTGTATGATGTGTTGGTGTTGCTAGGTTGATTTGTTGTTTGTCTTGGTAAAAATGGTATTGCAACAGATGAAACATCTAATGCAACAGATAAAAATATCTGATGCACCAGATTAAAATCTGATGCAATAGATGAACAATCTAACAGATCATTAATCTGTTGCAACAGACGACTCTTCTATTTGGAAGAAATCTAAACAATACTGATTCAACAAATAACTCATTTTGCAACAAATGAGTGATATGTTTAAATAGATCAGTGATATATTTTTACTGTTTCCAACTGTTTACTCATCCGTTGCAATAGTTATATATTGCAACAAATAACATACCTGGTGCAACAGATTAGTGATCTGTTTTTATGGTTTCCAATGGATTACTCATCCGTTGCAACAGGTTGGTTATATATTGCAATAGATAACTACCTAGTGCAACAGATTAGTGATCTATTTTATTATTTCCAATGGTTTATTCATTCGTTGCAATAGATCGGTTATATGTTGCAATAGATAACATACCTGGTGCAATAGATGTGTGATCTATTTTTACTGTTTCCAATGAATTACTCATCTGTTGAAATAGGTTGGTTATATGTTGCAACAAATAAACTACCAAGTGCAACAGATTAGTGATCTATTTTTACTGTTTCCAATTGATTACTCATCCTTGCAAAAAGAGTGTTATATGTTGCAACAGATAAACTACCTGGTGCAACAGATTAGAGATCTATTTTATTGTTTCCAATGGTTTACTCATCCGTTGCAACAGATCAGTTATATGTTGCAACAGATAACATACCTGGTCAGATGTGTGGTCTGTTGGAACTGCTATTTTACCTTACCATTGTGCATGTTAGATATACTATTATCCTTTTTAACGATGCATTAATCAATTATAATTTATTTTATATTTCTGTTAATTTAATATAATATGGCTCCCAAAAGAAAAGAAACCAAATCAAGTCCAAGTAAAGGAACAAGTGTAGCAGCTCGGCTACATCCACCACTCTATGAGCTTGTTTTACAAGCGTTATCTCAATCAGTAGCAGAAGATAATGAATACAGGGAGGAGGAATGTCTCAAAAGAGATAATTAAAATTCTAACCCTTCCATTGAAGAGTTGGTCAAAACCTTCAGCATTGATCGTTATCCTGTAAGAATACAGTGCGATGGTGCCACAGATTTAATGGGTGATTTCGTGGTTAAGTCATCCATAGGAAAATCTTTCGACGCCTTCAGAAAAATACTTCGAGAACAAAAATTAGATTCTTATTTCGGGGAAAGATGCTTTGGGCAATATCTTGATTTGTCGGAGGACAACAATGCTCGTTTTCAGATGAAAATGGTATACGATCTTCTTAAGCATAGGTTTATGTATGAAAACAAAAACAAGATGGATGAGGTGTGGATAAATTACTGTGGCATGCCTGTTTGTTTTGGTTGGAAGGAGTTTGTCATAGTTACCAGACTAAAATGTTTTCCTCCTTCTCCTTCTCAAGTTATACCTACTATGACAAGAAAAAACACTCCGCACACCCAAAAAAGGGCAAAGGAATGTCGAGTGATCATGATGACCTGGTGTCGATTTTTGGTCCAAGCTTCAAAAATAAAAATTTGATAGAAGCATTGAAAGGTAAAGGACTCTCAAAGAAGCACAAGCAATCATTGTGCTTGGTTTGGTTTGTACATAATATTCTTTGGGCGATAGGCGTTAACAAAAACATAAGCATTGGTTTAATAAAGCTCTCCAAGGATCTTGAGGCATTTAATAGCTATCCTTGGGTTTATGAAAGCTTCAAAATGACTGTCTAATATTTATTGACTCCGTTAATGCCAAAGACAGTCAACTTATATGATTTTCCATGGGCCTTCATGGTAAATATTTCTTTTATCATGATATGATTTATTATTATTTTATTTAATAATGCTTTTAATTTATTGATGTTATGTTATAGGCTTGGGCATTTGAAGCCATTCCTTATTTTAGACAACAAGT
>NC_061112.1:114212023-114228427 GCF_002878395.1 Capsicum annuum | reverse complement strand
TGATATGATTTATTATTATTTTATTTAATAATGCTTTTAATTTATTGATGTTATGTTATAGGCTTGGGCATTTGAAGCCATTCCTTATTTTAGACAACAAGTGAACTACCAGGAAGAAGTTTCCTGTCCAAGAATCCTGAGATGGTTGTCGGCCAAAACCGATAGAAATACAAAATTTCTTGATATTTTCAACCCCCCTCCCCCCCAAGGAAGCAGTAAGTCTAATTCTAATCAAATTTTTATTTTAGTTAATGATTATTTTAAATGATTTCATCATCATTCTAATATATGTACCGATTTATTTTAGATTATCCATCCGTGGCTTGTTCCAACCAACCAAGAGTTGAAGATGCTATTTTTTCTCACTTTACAGTCTATGCAAACTTTACCGGACCCTAAGATCGTTGATGGAATAAAAATGGAATTGTTTGGAGCAACAACCACACAAGATAAATGATTTTGGAGGGTGGGTTTATTGCTATTAACGATGGCAGTCATAGTAGTAGTGGTAGTGGTAGTGGTAGTGGTGCTGCTGTTGGGGATAATGATTCTCCTCTTACCATTTTTGAAACAACAAGCCACTATGATTATGATATACTGGTTGTACAGATTTTTCTCCAGATTTTTCCACATCTAACAAATGTTCTGCATGCAAATATCAAGACTGCAAGGCAAAACACAATGGAGTGATTAATGCTATTAATACACTAACTGCTTTTGTAAAGAAAATGGCATCTAAGAGGGGTGTCGTTCCATCAAAGAGAATTTCATATCCATACACTCCACTAGAGATCAACGCGGCTAAGAGGAGAAGGAAAGATATTTCTAAGGCACCATTAAGCATTGAAAAAAGCAAAATTGCAATGCCTCTGTCTTTATCTTGGACCAATGTTCAGTATGCAAGGGCCAGAAGAGAGTAGCATGAGACGAAGAAGGTGAATGTAGATCACCTGTTCCAATAAACAAATAGGCACATATCTGTTTCAATAGATGATGCATCTGCTAAAAATTATCAAACAGATATATACATTTGTTGCAATTGTTGTCTAACCTATTGCATCAGATGTGTTATCTGTTGCAATAGATGAGTCTTATATTGCAACAGATGGGTCATCTGTGCAAAATTATTGTATTGCTCCAATTTACCTGTTTGAATTCATCCCAATAGATGATTTATCTGTTGCAACATAAGACTCTTCTATTGTAATAGATGGACAATCTATTGTATATCTGTAATTAGCATTGACAATTTTGGATTTTCATGTAGATGTCATAGTAGAAGCCACTGTTGAAAAGCATAATATCACAGTTGATAATCCATCAACTGCTTTCAAAGAAGAAGAAAAGGTGAAGCCTGTCAGTTCAGGAGAACGGAAGAATTACCCATTTGGCGGGTTCAACATCTCGGACGAGGCTCCAAAAAAACTAACATAGTTGATCAACGACTATTCAGAATGGATTGCCGATGGGCTGTTAAAGCATCATGCCGAAAGGTACATAAATTAATTTTTAAAGATATTGGTTTATACTATTCTTGTTGTAAGAACATGACATTAACACATAAATCATCATGTAGAAAACAAAATGACGAACACTACAAAGTGAAGTCGAGTCTTGGTTTTGATATGTTCGACTTTGTTGTTACACATCTCGAAATAAAGAATTGGTTCTATTTGATGTCACAGTCCTAAACTTGCTGGAATGATGAGGTTTAAATGGCATACATATTACTATTAATTAATACTTTATTTAATTACATCTGCATATTAATTTTTTTGTCACGTAATCCAAAATATTTGATAATATGTGCAGCACATCGATGTCATTTTTTACTACCTCCGAAAGAAGGCCAATTTGCAAACACAAGAACAATACAGATACACGATAGATAATTGTTTGTACAAAGTTTACATCAATAATGCCTATGATAGGTATTGTTAACAACAGCTAGAAGTTTCCCGAAATGAGAAACGCTTAATCAACATCATCAAAGGTTTTAGCATTTCGGTTGGCTTACCTTGGCATTTGATCGATGAAGTGTACATTCCAATCAATTGTGGTGATGAATTTCATTGGGTGTTGGCTGTTGTCGTTCCACAAGATAGGCGCATCCGAGTTTATGAGTCAATGTCGCGAACGATATGTTGTGGGCCTTCATCTGAGATACAAAAGCTGGACAAAATATTGCCTACTTACCTTGATATAAGCGGCTTTTTGGATCAAAAGGTTCATACTAATTGGTCGACGATTGAAGCATACCGGGATAAAATGGGTAATCCATTTGATGTACAATATGTTGAAGGAATTACTCAATAAACCATTGGTAGCCTATAAGTATAAGTGTCATGATTTAGTTTCATTGCATAAATTTCACAACGCCTGGATGAACTGCAAGATATGGATTATCTATTGTTTTTAAAACGCAAGAATTGCGATCCTTTTGTTGTCGCTTACGCCGAGTATTTGAGCGATGGATTACAAGTACCAAATGACTGACTTGATGTCGGATTACTCCACAAAAGATATGCTGCTCTTTTATGGAAATACAAAGAAGCAAAAGCTCAGAAGCCATACGCAAGCGACATTAAAGATCCACGACGACCAAAGCCAAATTTCGTAACATCGGATGAAGAACAACTTGTCCATATTGATTAGAACTTTATAACTTGAGTCTGTCAATGTAATAACCTATCCTCTTTGATTTAACTAATTGATGTATTTGTAGAGTAGATCATTTGTACCCATAGTAATTTTTTTTACATTTCATTTATTTTTTGAGTTATTTCATGTAATTTTCGAAGACTTTGGCTTATTTTATGCTGTCTATGAATATATTTTAAAGCTTAGTTTTGAACATGTTAATTGAAATGGAATACTAGATTCAAGTATTGTAACAGATAATACATCTGCTGCAACAGAAGACATATCTTATCAAATAGATTTAGACATATGTTGCAACATGAGATACAACACGTAGATCATATGCTGGAAATTATATAAAAAATCTTCCTACTTTCTTGATTTTTTCCAATAAATTACCTATCAGTTGCAACAGATAGATTATATATTACAATAGATTGGATATCTGTTGCGACAGATAGACTGGGAAACATCTATTAATGCAACAGATGACCAACTTATTCCAACAGATAATCAATCTATCATATCATAAAAATTCAACTTGGCCAGACATAAAAATTATTTCCATTACATGTAAAGTGAAGTGACTTGAAATGAAAAATTTTTATCGTGTTCGTTTCTGTCTTTGTACATATTTTTTTAAACACGGGCTCCAACCATTTAGTTAGTACCCGATAAGACCAGACCCATTGCATCTTTCCCACAATGGCGTCACACATACCAGTCATTTCTGTGCCGGTCAATAAACACTCAATGTATGCAAGCGAGTACGGCCCACACGTTGCACCGGTTTTATTTTTTGGGAGTTTGATGTACTTATTTCGACCTTCAAAATCCCATGATTCCTTTATCAAGAATTCAGTAGGCAAATGATCCATCAGCTTACTCTGCGTCAACAACTTGGGCAACAACTTCAAGAGTGGCTGCATGTGGGCTAAAAACGTGTCCTCACCTCGTTGGATAGAATGATACCCCTCCTAGATTTCAACTCCTTGGCAGCTTCAGCAATAGCCTCTAGTTTTTCAAGGAGTTTATCCTCTCTGTCCTTGCACGGTTTGCATTTACAATAAGAACATGAGGGTAGAGAAGGGTGAGAGGGACCACTATAAAGGTGGGAGGGACCGGTGTAGGGGTGAGAGGGACTTGTGCAAGGGGTGTTTTCAAAAGTATTTATTTTTTGCTGAGAACCAACATGCTCATAATCACAACTACCAGCAGCAGCAGAATCAGGATGGCTACCACCATCACAAAAAACTCCACCAGCAACACCCCTAGAAGAAGCACCTGGATCTGTTGCAGTTTAAGGTTGGTCATGAAGAGCTTTAATATTAGGCTGACCTTGCCGAACTGCTCTTCTTATGGATGTTGCTGCAACTAATTCTTTCTTTATTAACTCCACCATTAGGTTTTCTTTTGTATCAACAAAACCCAGAGTAAGAAAGGAAGTCATCCCCAGCTCATCATCGGTAGGCACAATCCAAGGATGCACAACCTATACAAAAAGACAGGAGGCATTTAAATCATATAACAATAATTTGTAGTCAGTTTGGTTACATGGATGTTAACACAACCAATTTATACAATAGATGATCTAGCTGCCGCAATAGTTGATTTGTATGTCGCAACATATTGAGAATATATTGCATCAGATTACACATCTGTTGCATAATTTGCATAGATAGGTAATCTGTTGAGTTGGGTTCAGAGAAGCAGACAAATAAATGGTTAATCTGTTGTGAAATATAGATTGTCTTTCATAATAGATTACCCATTTGTTGCACCAGTTGTAGTTGACGGGTAATCTATTGTAACTGATGACTCATCTGTTGCAACAGATGGAACATCTTTTTAAATATCTTTCTTTGAGGTAAATTATTTTAGTTGAAAGAAGACGTATTGCATCGTCCGGAGGGTTAAATAGATCAGTGTCCTGCTTCTTAATATTTTTTTTTGCCACCCTTTGTAGCCGCCAACCACCTAAGGATCCTTGGATGAGAAACCTCATCTGGATAATCCTTGAACTGCTTTCGAAGGGGATTAATGGCTTAACATGCCCAATCCTAAAAAAAATGTAAACAAGAAGCATGCAAAAAAAAAGTCATAATAAGTATATTCATTATAAATTAATGGATGAGTAAAAATAGTGATTAATTTTACCATGAAAGCCCAGGGAAAGCCGTATAATGTGATCGTCCCTGTGGATAGCTTTGTCAGTAAATATTGGACAGTCAAGTAGTAGTTGTCATATCCCTAGGGATAGTCGTTGAATTTGTCAAAATATCAGCAAGCACCAACAAATCATCTTCTATGACTTTACTGACATCTCTTGCCAATAAAATGGAATGGACAAACCAAACTAAGCACAATTTCACCCTGCAGTGCTTTGGTATGTCTATATCCTAGAGATCTGCCATTAAATCCGCTGCTTTGTAGCTACTACATCCAACAATGCCCAACAACTCATATTTTTTCCCTTGCATTTATTGGACCCTTTGTGGGATGTTTCCTTAATGAGAGGTTCTTCTGGACAATCGCATCTCAAGCTCGTCACTATGGCAAACTCTTTCAACAAAAAAAATCGGCATGCCACAGTAGTTGATCCATATTTCATCCATCTTTTTTTCACCCTCCTTCGGATCTTTATCATCCCTTGCGTACTTGATCCTAAGCTTGAGAAGACCATATACCATGCTCATTGGGAAATGGAGAGTGCAATCCTTAGGCAGCTCAAGAAAGTATGCAAAATAGCTCTTGTTAAAAAGTCCGTCTATGTTTTCACTCTTCATAATTCTCCTTAATTCATCAAAAAGTTTCCCCAACTGACATTTAAGTACAAGATCACCAGTTACTTTGTCAGGGCTACCCATCGGCATCGAAACTCGAAACCTGCCGATACTAATGATTTTGACAGAATCATGCTGGGATTTTGATATTATTTCACGTCCCATTGGTGAGAAGGAGTTATCACTTTCCTCGGCTTCATTTTTCCCCGATTGAGATTGTTTAAGAAGTTCCTCCAAATCTACATGTACTCTAGCCATTTTTGTTGGGTGGTTAGAAGTTGATCCACTTTTAATGTCTTTTCTTTCGAGAGATATCTTTTAACTACAAGCAATAGAAAAACAAAAAATATATTGCATTTGATGTCTGCATAATTTTTTTAAAAAAAGGTAAGACAAATTTCAATAAATTATTCTACGCCACATTACAAAAAAAAATATTCCAATAGATAAGCCATCAGTTGGAACAGATGGGGAATCTGTTTGAAGACCTATCTATTATCTCCCAACAGATATTCCACCTATTTCAATAGATGGACCACCAACACCACAACTAATGCCACCACCAATGCCACCAAGACCACCACCAATGCCACCAATACCAACACTAATACCAACAACACCACCTCCAAAAATACAACTACTGACACCAACAACAACATCCACCACCAACACCACAAACACCATCTAACAATACCACGATATTCAACAAAACACTAAGACAAAAACAAATGTTTTCATGGGTGCTTCCTACTTTTTTAGCATCAAAACACAAAATTGTTAACCCATTCTCGCAGATAATACAAATAAAAATCTTTTTTTCATCATTAACTAAAAATCCCTAATTTTTAGAATAAAGAACAAATGTAGAGCTTTTCTAGAACTCTGTTACCTCCAAACATAGAGAAAATAATGGATACAAGAGAGAATAAAGTCAAAAATAACAACGATATGGTCGGAAATGGGAAGAAAATTGATTTATTTTGAAGGGTTAAGAAATATGTTGTAGTTGTTATCTGTATTGTTGAGAAAGAGAAAGAGAGAGAGAGAAGAGAGAGAACTTGAGATTTGACTTGAGGAAATTTTTTTCCCACAAATGGATGATTTGTATGGGTTGATTTGTAATTTTGGAAAAGAATGACAAGTTTTGATATTGTTAATTTGGTCTGAATTGATCTTAATTAATTTTTGAAATTTCAAAAGATATACTAGTTTTTAAAACATTAAGTTAATGAAAGCTCATTTCAACTCAGAGTAATTGATCAACGACCCGGGTCGGGATGAACGCAATACCAATGCCAATTGCAAAGACTCAATTGAAGTTGTAATTGACCCTATGAGCTCATTCATTCATCCCTAGTTCCATCTAAATCAATTTAGGTAATATTAATCCCAACATTAAGTTAAGCTAATGAGAGCTTATTTTAACTAAGAGTGATCAATCGATGACCCAGGTCGGGATGAACGCAATACCAACGCCAATTGCAAAGACTCAATTGAAGTTTTAGTTGCCCTATGAGATCATTCATTCATACCTAGTTCCACCTAAATCAATTTAGGTAATATTAATCATAACACTAAATTAATGAGATCTTCTTTCAACTCAAAGTGATCGATCAACGACCCAGGTCAGGATGAATGCAATACCAACGCCAATTGCAAAGACTCAATTAAAGTTGTAGTTGACCCTATGAACTCATTCATTCATCACTAGTTCCACTTAAATCAATTTAGGTAATATTAATCCTAACATTAAGTTAATGAGAGCTTATTTCAACTAAGAGTAAAGGATCGACGACCCTGGTCAGGATGAACGCAATACCAACGCCAATTGAAAAGACTCAATTGAAGTTGTAGTTGACCCTATGAGCTCATTCATTCAACCCTAGTCCTACCTAAATCAATTTAGGTAATATTAATCCTAATATTAAGTTAATGAGAGCTCATTTCAACTCAGAGTGATAGATCGACGACCCGAGTCGGGATGAACGCAATAGCAATGCTAATTGCAAAGACTCAATTAAAGTTTTAGTTTCCCTATGAACTCATTAATTCATCCCTAGTTCCACCTAAATCAATTTAGGTAATATTAATCCTAACATTAAGTTAATGAGAGCTTATTTCAACTCAGAGTGATCGATCGATGACCCGGGTCGGGATGAACGCAATACCAACGCCAATTGTAAAGACTCAATTGAAGTTATAATTGACCCTATGATCTCATTCATTCATACCTAGTTCCACATAAATCAATTTAGGCAATATTAATCCTAACATTAAGTTCACAAGAGCTCATTTCATCTCAGAGTGATCGATCAATGACCCGGGTTGGGATGAACGTAATACTAATGCCAATTGCAAAGACTCAATTGAAGTTTTAGTTGACCCTATGAGCTCATTCATTCATCCATGGTTCCACCTAAATCAATTTAGGTAATATTAATCCTAGCATTAAGTTAATGAGAGCTTATTTCAACTCAGAGTAAAGGATCGACGACCCTGGTCAGGATGAACGCAATACCAACGCCAATTCCAAACACTCAATGAAGTTTTAGTTGCCCTATGAGCTCATTAATTCATCCCTAGTTCCACCTAAATTAATTTAGGTGATATTAATCCTAACATTACGTTAATTAGAGCTTATTTCAACTCAGAGTGATCGATTGACGATCCGGATCGAGATGAACATAATACCAATGCCAATTGCAAAGACTCAACTGAAGTTGTAGTTTACCCTGTGAGATTATTCATTCATTCCTAGTTACACCTAATCAATTTAGGTAATATTAATCCTAATATTAAGTTTATGAGAGCTCATTTTATCTCAGGGTGATCGATCGACGACCTGTGTCGGGATGAACGCAATACCAACGCCAATTGCAAAGACTCAATTAAAGTTGTAGTTGACCCTATTAGCTCATTTATTCATCCCTAGTTCAACCTAAATCAATTGTAATGAAATCTGTTGGAACAAACGACTGAGCTGGTGAAAATTTCTAACAAATATTCATATCTGTTCCAACAGATAGCATATCTAATTTAATTAACAAATAGATATTTGAATCTTTTATGGCAGATTACTGAGTTGTTGAAATTTTTTAAATAGATATTGGTCTCTGTTGTAACAGATGATACATCTGATTTAATTATCAAATGGACATTTTCACCTGTCGTCACAGATGATTGAGTTGTTGGCATATTTAAATAGATATTGATATCTATTTTAACAGTTGACATATTTAATTATCAAATGGAAAGGGTTTATTAAAAAGATATTTGTATCTGTTGTAACAGATGACTGTGCTGTTAGAATTTTTAAATAGATATTGCTATCTGTTACAACAGATGACATATCTGTTTGAATTTTTTTTCTTTCAATTTAAAGCAAGCTTCTGTCCGAGTAGATAAAGTAGTAAGTACTACAAAATGCGATAAAAATGAAGAGTTTCTTTTTCTTGGATAACTCAAAAATGAGTTCATTGAGTAGTTTTATCTTATCTTTTCAATGTCACTAGTCATCTGTTACAACAAATACCAATAAATATTTAATTATTAAATGGACATTTGCATCTATCGTCATAGATGACTGAGCTGTTGGGATATTTAAACAGATATTGATATTTGTTTTAACAGTTGACATATTTAATTATCAAATGGAAAGGGTTTATTAAACAGATATTTATATCCATTGTACAGATGACTGTGCTATTAGAATTTTTAAACAGATATTGCTATCTATTGCAACAAATGACATATCTATTTGAAAATTTTCTTTTTCTTTCAATTTTAAAGTAAGCTTCTGTCTGAGTAGATAAAGTAGTAAGTACTACAAAATGCGGTAAAAATGAAGATTTTTTTTCTTGGATAACTCAAAAATGTATTCATTGAGTAGTCTTGTCTTATCTTTTCAATGTTAACTAGTCTTCCTCGTTCCCCTCAAATTATTAATGAATATTAATTATATTACTTAATGAATATTGAAACTCACGTCTACGTACACGATACATCTAGAATTACCTCATCTTTTCTCAGCTTCAGCTTCAGTCCTAAAATTATTTTATTCATCTCTCATCTTTTTTTTTCTCTTCTCTTTAGCTTAGGGTTATCACAACCTTTTTCTCTCTCTTCTCTCTTTTCTCTTCTCTTTCTCATAAAGATCCTTTCGGATCTAAATCGATCCATATCTTTTCTCGACTGAAATTGCTATTTTGATCCCATTTTGATGTTAAGGTATGGTTCACTATTGCTCTTTCATTCTCGTCTTATTATTTGTAAGTTATTTACATATATTTTTTATTTAATTACCATTTACCCATATGATATTTATTTACAAAATTTGAAGGAACTTTTACCCATATAGTAAGTCTAGATAACTTCCGCCAACAACAACTGCAGTTAAAATAAGGAATTTAAGCGAAGATGGTAATTTCTGAATTTTAAATTTCATCCCATACCTTCTTGTTTGTGGTTCCAATTAGGTCCACTTCTATTGACCTGATCGGAACCATAAATATGATTGAAAGGCAGATTGAGTGGCATTACTTCCTTAGTAATATGGATTAATTGATTGTGTTTTAAAGCCTTAGCATGCTTTCAACATTTCTTGGAGAAGATTAGAGGCTTGCTGTAGTATATGAATCCCAATAATTTTCAAGCTTGCCTCCGGCTTGCTTATTCTGTATTCAAGCTGGTTGTTGCCGTCTTCGAAGTTGGTCAAGAGTTCCTGATATCTTGTGAGCTCGATCAGGAACACCATCTTCAAAGTTGTGGCATTTTAAAAGAACTTCAGAACACTTTCTTTAGAATCCTTAAAGGATATACAGAGGGTCGTTGTGTTTGTTTTAGGTCAAAATGTGTTGATGCACAGTCAAAATGTGGTCCCAACCATTGAACAATTCACTTTTATTGAGCATTTCTCAATGCAGATTGCTCAACCAATTTGATAAATTAATAAGCAAGGAGTTACATAGCATGTGATCTAAACCGACTCTACCAGGCCTATCAAATGTTATGTAACTCCAAGCTTATTACATTATAAAAAAATTGGCTCGAGTTAGTGCACAAATCAAACGATCTCAATCTTTCAGCCTTTTTGCTGATCGCTCTACTCCAATATAGATGACAAGATATCTGATATACAAAAGTCTACACCGTCGCTAGAAATTCTTGCCAGGGCAAAAGGTCTTCTGAAGGCATCATCAGTAATCTCTCAATACTAAGTGATATCGAGAGATTACAGTGTACACTTTTTCATAGCAGATATCTTGTCATCTAATTGAAGAAGAGCGATCAATAGAAAGGATGAGAGATTTAGCTTATTTGATTTGTCCACCAACTCTGTCAAATTTTTTTGATAGTGTAATGAGCCTGGAGTTACGTAACATTTGATAGGCTTAGTAGAGTCGGTTTAGATCACATGCTTCATAACTTTTTGCTTATTAATTTATCAAATTGGTTGAGCAAGTTGCATTGAGAAACACTAAATAAAATTGAGTTGCTCAACGGTTGGGACCACATCTTGATTGTGCATCAACACAATTTGACCTAAAATAAACACAACGACCCTCTATGTATCCTTTAAGGCTTCTGAAGAAAGTGTTCTGAAGGCCTTCTTCAATGCCACAACTTTGAAGGTAGTGTTCCTAATCGAGCTCACAAGCAATCAGGAACTCTAGACCAACTTCAAAGATGGAAGCGACCAACTTGAATACAGAATCAGCAAGCTGGAGGCAAGGTTTAAAATTATCGAAATTCATAAACTAGAGCAAGCCTCTAATCTTCTCTAGGAAATATTGAAAGCATGCTAAGGTAATAAAACATAATCATTTAATCCATAATGCTAAGGAAGTAATGACACTCAATCTATCTTTCAATCTCGTTTGTGGTTCTGATCAGTTCAACAATAGTGGATCTAATCAAAACCATAAACAAGAATGCATGGTATGAAATTTAAAATTCACAAATTACCGCCTTCGCTTATATTCCTTACTTTAACTGCAGTTGCTTTTGGTGCAAGTTTTCTAGACTTACTGTACATTATTTCAACCCTCGATGCCCGTAAGGCTTCTTGCTTGGCCTTCTATTATTTTCTATCTAGGTGATAATTCCGACCACGCTACCTAGTCACAGCTTCCTAGCAAAGTATCCATCTGCATTATTCTTTTCAGAGAGACAACAAACGAATTTACATTGTGATACGAGTACGGCCTCGTAAATGGACATATTTTGAACATGTCAAAGACAATCAAGAGAAGTCATGATCTTAAGTGTTAATGAAGTCCAAAACCACCTTATGTATGCACTCCATGGGCAGCCCATTGGAGCATTTTAATTAAAAGGTCACTTTTATCATTTATGTCTTATTTTGTGTTGTAATATAAATAGACCAACTTAGGGTTTTTGAGACTTGGTTGATCATTTTCAAGACTTGAAACATTGTAACATTTTAGCCTCTCTCTTTAGAAGCCCCAACCGAAACTAGGGCTAGACAAGTGAAGATTCACTTGTGTTTGCATATTGTCTTGAAACGTTGGTGTTTAGAGAAGGTAAAGGCCCTCTTGTGTCAACGTAGAGTTAGGTTTGTGTTGTGGGTAGTGTTAAGGGTCCAAGAGTGTAACAATTCTTGGGTTCTTAAGATTGTCCCTTCATTTGGTCTAACTATTTATCTTGTATCTTGATGTATCTATTGGTTCCTTTTTTGTTGTTAATGTACCCGTGACTTTCTTGTTGTGGTAATCTTGTTGTTTATGTGTTGATATAGTGAAGCCGTGTGGGGATATTTCAATTCACTATAGTCATTGTAATCTTTTGTTCTCTATATATCTTGTTGAATATTGTGGTTGTTGTCTTGAAAACATAGAAAAGCCGAGTGGGGCCTTTGATTCTCTAGTGTTATTGTCTTGTAGATCTCTTGATTTCCTTGTTTGTGTTTGATCTTGTATCATTTGGTATCAAAGCCATCTTTAGTTTTGTTCTTACAATACCAATCTTGGGCTTTCTTGCTAAGAAAAAAAAATTGTTGAAATCTGAAAGTTCAATAAAAAAAGAGAAATCTGTCCATCTTGTTCTTGGTCGAGAAATTTGTGTTGTGTTGTTGTCTTGGCCGAGATTGGTGTTTGTGTGTCTAGATTTTGTAGTAATTTTGTTGGTTTAGAGTGTTTCAAGTGTTGGTTTCTTCCCCACCAACACTACAAGTGTCTAAATCAAAAGTTTGAGCTTAAAAGATGACATTGTTGTTGTGAACTTGCAAGATTAGCCGAGTGGTGATGTTGTTGTTATTGGCCAAATGGTGATGTTGTTGTAGACTTGGAGTGGAACATTGTTGGTGGTGGTGGTGTTCTTGAAGTTGTTGTTGGATGTTCATCTTGTTCTTCACCTAGTCTTACAATATAACCAACAAAAAGTGCAAATAGATTCAAAAGGGGTGAAGATAAAAGTTGTAAAGTTATTTCTGAGAAGACTTGAACCATCACTTCCTAGACTTGACATCCACATTTTCAACTACTATCCCTAAATCAAGGAACCTTGTTTGGTGGAACTAGTACAAGTCAAGATCATTTTTTTTTAGAATAACTTAAAAAACTCAAGACTTTTACCCCCCCCCCCCCCAAAACCAATTGTCTTTCATTCTAAATTGTGTGAAGGTTAAAAATTTCAAATTTGTGACTAAGTTGTGTGGGCCGAGACAAATTCCATACTGCCACGTCACCACTTGCTACTGTTCACATCAATAATTAAGCTCAAATTTGGATTTTTCTAGTTTCTAATTGTTGATTCTTGGTTTCATTAGTTGATCCTAGAACTAATTAATAAACTAGTAAATTCCTACTAGGTTGTCAATTAGTCCTTTGAATTCATTGTTCATGTCTACGTTTCTTTTGTGCTTTTGTTATTTTTATAATTGTAGTGCTTCTTGGTCCAAGTTCGAACATCACTTACTTGAGTCGTCCAACAAAGAATCCATTTTGACTAAGGATTAGACTTACTCTTCAACTCACCACAACTACAAGCCGACTTGCAAATATTTGTGACAACAAGTGTGAGGCCACAATGTGAGTGAGAGAATAGTGAGGTTGTTTGAACTAATGTGTGTTTGTTTTGTAGGTTTTGTGATGTGTTGTTGTGTATGACATAGTGGACTGATTTGGTGACTTGTTGGACCATAACTTGAAGGACTAATCCCGATACCATCATAATCGAACCCGAGGCTTCAAATGCTCAAACAATGGATACTAATGCCATCAATCTCATTTTGGTTTGCCTTGAAACTATGTCTCGAGATGTGGCTAGGTTGAATATGGGTCTTGAGAAACTAGATATGGATGTGGCATCAATTAGTGGTAGATTAGAGCATGTGCAAAGTCAAAGGAGTCGACCATCCACCCTCAAAAAATTTCCCCAACCACTACTCCTGAGGCCTTGCACCAAATGTTCCATTCGCCAAGACAACCATCCAATGTCACAAACAAAACTCCACTATACTCCCTCACCCGAGACCATGAGAGGTCAATCCAACCACTACTTCACCAAGTCCAACAAGAAGGACTTGGAACCTAAATTTCACCCCACAACCCGAGCCCTCCAAACCAAACTCCACTTGGACAAAGACCTTATTATCCACAAAATCCAAACCCACCACTACAAGCTCTACTTAACCCGAATAAACCTATCCAACATGAGGGGTATGGGTTTTTTGATGATGGTTACATGAGGGAGAAAGAGGTATGGGGTTGACATGTTGATCCAAGGGAGGTTCATGGTTGAGAAGGAAGAGTTGGTCATTGGAACCAACAAGGGAACCAAAACCGTGAAGTAGAACTAAATACCATCAAAATGGGGCTTCCAATCTTCAAGGATGAGAGTGATCCCAAAGAGTTTATTACATGGGAATCCGCATGTGAGAGGGTCTTCCAAGTCAATGATCTTACCGAGGAGAAGAAGAGTTACTATGTGATTTCTCACTTTGAGGGTTATGCTACTACATGATGGCAGTATGTTAAGCGTTTTGGCAATGTTTTGGTAGAGGGGAATCCCCCTCCTTGGTTTCGGATAAGTTACCTTATGAGATAAAGGTACCTACCCAAAAGATATTATCAAGAGATCCTTGCCAAGTTGTATAACTTGAGGCAAGGAAACAAAAGTGTCATGGCTTACTACGATGAGTTCCAACAACTCATCTTAAAACTTGATCATAGAGGGTAACAAGTGAGTTAAGACATCATCCAATTCAAGGTAGGGTTGAATAGAGATATTACTTCACGTTTGACACTTCACAAGTTCAACACCCTTGATGCCATCTTCTAAGCCGCATTGGAAATTGAAAGAGAGTTGAGGGAGAAATCGATGTCCAAGTTCAAAGTCGAATCATCCTCGGGTTGGAACCATGACAGGAATGGTTCTTCCAAAGTGAAGAAACCCGAGGCCAAGGCTTCCCAAGCCGAAAAAAAGACACCTCAAAGGTACCCTCCGAGAAGTAAAGGTAAACCATATTCCTTTCCTAATTCTAAGGGGTTTTAATGTTTTAAATGCCAAGGTTGGGGACACAAGGATAGTGAGTGTCCAGATAGGAGGAATGTGATCTTAAGGGAGGGAAAATTGCATTTTCTTGGGGAGGAGGTAGGACTTGAACCGAAGGAGATTGATGATCAATCTCAAGGAGGAGGTGGGATAGAACCCAAGAAACCAAAGGAAGAGGAGGAGGAGGATTCTTGGCTTTGTGAAGGTGAGATTGAAGTGCCATGTTTTTTAGTGAGAAATTCTATGATTAGTAAGGTTTTGGGTGATCCCAGTCAAACTGAAAACCTTTTTTACACCAAATGCCTTATTAAGGAGGTTGTGTGTTCTATGCTTATTGATAGAGGTAGTTGTGCCAATATTTCTAGTAGTACCTTGGTTGAAGTTTTTAGGCTTCCCACTATCCGTAATTCCATCCCCTACAACCTTCAATGGTTAAATGAGTGCGTGGATTTAAAGGTAAACCGACAATTGGTGATACAGTTCAAGGTAAGCAACTACTTTGACGAGGTGTTGTGTGATGTTATTCCTATGCAAGTGTGCCACCTATTGTTGGGAAGACCATGGAAATATGACAAATCTACCATTCATGATGGACGAGCTAATAGCTATACTTTGGAGCACCATGGCCGAAGGTATACACTCCACTCTCTTTCACCGATACAAGTGGCCGAAGTTAGTCAACAAGTTAGAGAGTTCGAAGAAATAAGGAAGAAGGAGAGAAAAGAAAGGACCAAGAGTGGGAGTAGAGGAGAATTAGAGGGAATCAAAGAGCAAAGATACAAGGGGTCCTCACTTTTGGGACTTACCCTCGGGAATCCTTTACTTCTCACTAACGTAGGTACTAGTATTTTGCCTAGTACCGCCTTTGCTTGTGTGCAGGTACATGATTTTATGCTTCCTAGGGGAGATGCCAAGAAACTTTCTAAAAAAAATATGCTTGATGAACTCAAGGAGTCCTTGTCTAAGCCTCCAAGCTTTGGGACAGAAAACGAGGAGGTGATTCTATGGGGGAGCCGTGAGGTTGATGAAGCTGTGAGCTTGAGGTCAAACTCTTTTAAAGGTGGAAAGGATTATATGAGTACGACCTTGTAGATGGGCATATTTTGAGAATGTCAAAGACAACCGAGAGAAGGCCCGAGCTTAAGTGTTAATAAAGTCCAAAACCACCCTATGTATGCACTCCATGGGAAGCCTATTAGAGCATTTTAATTAAAAGAGCACTTTTGTCATTTATGTCTTATTTTGTGTTGTAATATAAATAGACCAACTTAGGGTTTTTGAGACTTGGTTGGTCATTTTCAAGACTTGAAACATTGTAACATTTTAGCCTCTCTCTTTAGAAGATGCAACTGAAACTAGGGCTAGACAAGTGAAGATTCACTTGTGTTTGCATATTGTCTTTAAAAGTTAGTGTTTAAAGGAGGTAAAGGCCCTCTTGTGTCAACGTAGAGTTAGGTTTGTGTTGTGG
>NC_061112.1:114195510-114209023 GCF_002878395.1 Capsicum annuum | reverse complement strand
TTTCATTGGCGATGACTTAGATATCAATTCACCTTGATCACAAGAAGTACATGAAAATCCATCACTTGCAAGAATCTTTAGGTTCTTTAACGAATGCCCATTTGAATTTTCAATAATTTATCTCATCATTATTGACCCAAGATGACTTATTCAGTCATACCAAAACAAAAACATATTTAGATTGATAAAATTCTAATTTACAATAGAGTGTACTTCAAATGTACTAATTTTTGCATGAAGACAAAGTTGACTATTTCTCCAACACACATTTCTGACATGAGTCATTCTTTGTATTGTCAATATATTTAATATTCATTTCATTTATTGTCTCAAATGATATTAATTTTGGAAGATATCATTAAAATTTAATAAATTTCTCAAAGATTTAAAAGAGAACAATGCATTTTCTATAACAAATTTTGTCCTTTTAGGTAGAAATACAGTAGCTCTTTCGGAGCCTTCAATCAATTTTGAAGTACTAGAGATTGTTGTAATATTTTCTTGTGTTCTAAGCAAGTAGGAAACGTATTTTTCATCATTAAATATTGCGTGTGTTGTTCTACTTTAATTACATAAATATCTTCGCGGTTGATCATTGATCCAAAAAAAATTTGAGAAGTATCCATCTATTCTTCAAGATGAAAATATAAATAAAATAATCATTACAATATTATTTGCAAATGACATAGTACACAAATTTTATTTATTTACAAGGCTAGAGAAACACTTCTAATAGAAATATAAACTAATATAATCAACAGTAAAGTAAAATACTTAGATCAATAAAAATCTGTCACCGACAAGGTAACCTACATTTTCTTCAGAGAATTCAAATAAATTTGCAACGTCTAAATGTATAGGCTCAACATTATCTTCAGAGATAAAATTTGTTTCTACATTAATATCCATCTTCTTTAAGGATGCCTGATAGAGAATAATCAGGTGTCTAACGACAGATACGTGACTAATGTCTTTTCTCTTCAAGTCAATAGTATTTATTTTTTGTAATTTTCTTGTGCACCGATTTAGTATTTTCATCCTCTTCTTACACTTCTCGAAAAGAATCTTATTATTTAGTGCAAAACGATCAAGATAATTGAAATTTCTTCCTCGACCACGACTAAGGCGAGACCTCTTTCATACCTAAATTAGTGAAAATTTGCAGCATTCACTTCACAAAATAAAGAAGTACCGGGAGGTCTCCTTTCATGATTTTTAAATTACATTTCTCCATATTGCTACCGCAGGAGCATACTTGAGGCAAAGAAGGTGGAGAATATTTTCCCCAGCATAACATGATCTGTGATATTTTCTTCGCATAAATTTAAGCATAATTTAATTCGAAACATGCCAGCATTATATGCAATTATATTATAAAATATTATAATCTCAAATGGGTCTATTCATAATATGATTGTGAAAGAATGATTATTTTCAAGCGTTCATATCTAGCTTTTAAATTATTCAACAGAATAAGTGGATCCTTAATAGTGAGATATTTCATTTTTAAGCCCTCATCGAGGTGATGAAGAAAAAATATCATGGCTTTGACATGGTCTTAATTAAATGCTTGATTTTTATCTTTGATGGTGTTTGACAGATTAATAGCATGCAAATAAATTTCAACATCAAGTGACAAGATAAGTAGATTTTGCTTGATATATCTAGGGTAATAAATTTACATTTAGATGTATTTGATATAGTTTTAAGAAAAATAAATTCTGATCTTCATTCTCACTTTCTGTTCGTATGTAATATAATGTAGAATATGCTATTTATAAGCCTAGGATACAAAAGTAACCCGACCCCACAACCTTTATTATCACTCCCACCTTCCCAACCAGTCCCTCTCTATCAGGAAATGTTAGAAAGAGAGAATACTTTAGAATCCCTGCTGGGAATCAATAGGGATATGGGGAGAATTCTAGCATAATTGAGGATCCCAAAGATGGATGTTCTCACTTTGGTAAATCCTGCAAGACTCCAATTTATAGACCTCATTCATGAGATGGTCATTGTACTCTTACCCCAAGAGATGAAAAAGCTAGAACTCATGATCAATCTCTCAAACCTTACTCTAGGGGAGCACTTCATAGCCAAGTTAAGCCCCCTCTAAAAAAAGCCTAGGAAATGGCAGAGTCATCCTTACCAATTGGGAAAGAAAAAGTTGTGATGATCTGCCAACCCAAGAACCCCAACCAAATGATGTAGAGCTACATAGTATGGAATATTAGGGGGCTAACAACTATGATTTTAGGAAGATTCCAAGTTTATGATTAGTATTCATAACCGACTATCCTGACCTTGCTGGAAACTAGACTGATTGAACATCGCAGTCTTATGGAGGAACTTGGCTTTCATTTTCTCATCCAATCTAGTGCTACTAGGGGTTCTGGTGGCATAGTGGTTATGTGGAAAGATGACACCATCTCCATCAGTGAAATGTCCATTACCCCTCAGGCCATTTATGTTACTACTAAGGTTAGTCATTTTCCCTCCATCTAGTTCTTAGTATAGTGTATGCTAGCACTGATTTCTATATGAGAAAACAACTTTGGGATCAAATTATGTCCCTCTCTGATGCCCTTACTTATTTTGATTGCTCTAGCTAGCTTATTGGGGGGATTTCAATGAGCTTTTTAGATCCTTTAAAAAAATTGAGGGTAATCAGCTTAATCTTTCTAGGTCTTTTATTTTATGGGATTGTATTAATCATTGTAATATCATTGATCTAGTTTATAGAGGTAGTAAGTACACTTGATCTAATATGAGATATAGGTTTCTGATTCTTGAAGATTAGATAGGTTCCTTGCAAATGACCATTGGATCCATCTTTTCCCTGAGGCCACTGTCCTTCACCTTCCTAGGACTCATTTTTATTATTTCCCCTTGCTCCTTCAGTTCACCAGACACCCCTTTACATCAATTAGCCTTTTCGGGTTGAATCTATGTGGTGTATCATAGGGACTTTAAGAATCTGATTTCCTCTTCCTTTCAGGAAGGTACAAGCCTTACCATTGATACTCTGGCTTTTAAGAATATTGCCAAAACTTGGAATAGAGAGGTGTTTGATAATATTTTCCTTAATAAGAAGCATTTTCTGGCAAGATTATAAGGCATCCAAAGGTCCCCTAACTACTCTACTAGTGCTTTCTTACAAAATCTTGAGCATAAGTTGTTAAGGGATCTTAATTATGTCTTGGACAAAGAGAATGAATTCTAGAAGCTTAAATCCAAGATAAATTGGCTCCTTGATGGTGATAGAAATACTAAGTTCTTCCACTCTTCTACTATTAACATGGGGAAAAGAAACAATATCACCTCCCTCTAGGTAGATAGCACATGGATCTATGAACTTGCTAAAATCAAATATACCATTAATGAGTATTATACCACCCTCTATTTCTCATACCAGTTAAGTGTTAATCTGCTTTGTCGGTCCAAACCCTCCAGCTCTGGCTCCTTCAATTGCATTACTCATGCCATTCTTGATTCCATTCCTAGTTTTGATGAGATAAAGAGAGTTGTATTCTACTTCAAGCCTTATAAGGCCCCTGGACCTGATGGGATGCACCAATTCATGTACTAGAAGTACTGGGATACTATGGCCTCCCTCTCTTAGAGTTTTGTACTTCTACCATCTCCAATTATATTATGGAGAAAAGAGTCAACTCTACCTATATCTGCCTAATTCCTAAGTGCAAGAATGCCTCCTCTATTAAAAACTTTAGACCTACAGGCCTTTGTAATACCCAGTACAAATGTTTCACCAAAATTATTGCCAACAAAATTAATCCCTTTATCAAGATAATATTGAGCCTAACCAAGCTATCTTCCTCTCCTCTATAAGAGCTTCTGACAATGCTCTTATTGTTCAAAAATTCTTGAACCATTAAATATAATGGCTGGTTAAAAAGGGAATATGCTTCTGAAAATAGAGCTTGAGAAAGCCTTTGACAGGCTTGAATGGCCTTTCATCAGACAAGCCCTATTCTTCTTTAACTCTCCCCTGCCCTCTCTAGACTGATTATGTCTTGCATATCCAGTTTTTCTATCTCTGTTCTTATTAGTAGAAGTACCGCACCCGGCTTTAAGCCACTAAGGGTATCAGACGAGAGGACCCTATGTCCCCTTACCTCTTCATTCTTTGTATGGAACTTTTTTATAAGAGAATCAACCATTAAGTGTACATCCTTAGTTGGACCCCCATTTCTATTAGCAAAAAAGGCCCTCTTATCTCTCATTTTTTATTTGCTGATGATCTTACCCTCTTTTCTAGGGCTGATAGAAGCAACTGCCTTACTATTATTAATACCCTCCAAAGTTTCAGTAACCATTAAGATCAGAAGGTTAATCTTTCTAAATCTAAAGTGTTTTTTTTTCAAAAACTGTAATCTTTTAACCCAATATGAGTTGTCTAACATTCTTGGAATCAAGCCAATACCAGCTTTGGAAAATATTTCGGTTTTCCCATTTTTCAATCCATCCTTAGATCTAATGACTTCCAATTTATCTTGGATAGCATGAATAGTAAGCCTGCTGGGCGGAAAACCAGATTTCTAAATATGGCTGACAGAAATACCTTAGCCAAAGCCTCTTTGAGTGGGATGACTGATATGAGTACGACCTTATATATGGACATATTTTTAGCATGTCAAATACAACTGAGAGAAGGCCTGAGCTTAAGTGTAAATGAAGCCCAAAACCACCCCTATGTATGCACTCCACGGGCGGCCCTTTGGAACCTTTTCATTAAAGGGGCACTTTTGTCATTTTAGTCTTATTTTTTGTTGTAAAATAAATATTCCAACTTAGATTTTTTGAGACTTAGTTGAGTATTGTTGAGACTTACAACTTTGTAACATTTTAGTTCTCTTCTTAAGAGCTCCAACCGTAACTAAGGCTAGACAAGTGAAAATTCACTTGTGTTTGCATTGTTGGCTTGAAAGATTGGTGTTTAAAGAAGGTAAAGGCCTTCTTGTGTCAACGTAGAGTTATTTTAACCATTGTGAGTAGTTTTAAGGGTCCAAGAGTACCATATTCTTAGGTTCTTAATGTTATTCCAACCAAGGTCTAATTATCTACCTTGTAGTTGTTGTAAGTTTTAGATTTTTTGTTGTTATTAATGTAATCCTGTGACTGTCTTGTTGTTGTAATATTGTTATTCTCGTCTTGTGTTGCTAATATAGTTTGATGGTTAGCTGGAAAATAGGTGTTAAACACCTCATTAAATTGTGTTTTTATTGTAGATCTTGAATCCGAGAGGGATCACTCAAAAGGTCCCCGGTTCTCTTGAACTTGTGGACTATTTTGAGTGTGTGTTTTAAGTGTAATTGGTCAATATTGTATCATTTGGTATCAAATCATGGCTTTATCTTGTTCCCACAAGGTCAATCTTGGGCCCTCTTGGTCGAAAATAAAAAAAATTGAAGTTGTTCTAGTTCTTGGCCGAGAGTTGAAACTAGATCTAGTAGATTTTTGTTTGTCTAGTGTGTTTGTTTTGTTGGTTTCTTTCTTACTAACACAAAATGTGTCTAGATCTAAAGTTGAGCTTATAATATTGACTAATGTTATGGTGACTTGAAGTTGGCCGTGTGTGAGCCTTGTCGTTTAAGATTGGTGGACGATTGGTGTTGTTATTGTTATGTTTTTGAGAAGTTGTTGTTATGTTCTTGAAGATTGTTGTTGTGTTCATCTTGTTCTTCACCTAGTCTTATAACTTAACCAACAAAAAGGTGCAAAAGATTCAAAAGGGGTGAAGATAAAAGTTGTAAAGTTTGTTGGTGAGAAAACTTGAACCATGACTTCCTAGACTTGATATCAACTTTTTCAACTATTGTAATTCCCCAAAATCGGGTCCCAAGACATCACACGGTGCTTAGGGTCACAAGTGACCCCAAGCTAACCCTTCTACTGGCACATCTCATAAGCAATTGAATAAGAAGTACAAATATATATGCAAATCTACGGAAAATAACTCTTATCTGAATTTGATCAATACAATACTAAAGTTACAAGATTTCAATTCTTCCTTTACAACCATAACTGAAATGAAATGCATCAACTTCTACTGACTGTCTATGAAGCCTCTACTAGTAATGACTGTAGGTAGCCGGGTCATGACTCCCAACTAAACCAACTCAATACGACTGAATAAAAAAATACAATATTTTTAATTCTGCATAACTGACTCAAGCCCCTGAATCAAAAGGACTCATCACCTGCTGATTGGATGCCGCTAACTGACTGGATCTGAAGGTGCACGCTATACCTTGTACCTATATTCCGAGAAAATGTATCCCACACATGGGTGTATGTGTGGGTCAGTACCATGGAAATGTACCGAGCATATGGAGGTGAAATGCATGTATAAAATAATATCTTAATATCATCACAATTTATAAAATTATGCATGCTGATAAAAATGACTCACTTAGCTCGAATTAAAATCATCATAATCATAAGAGAGTAAAATAAATCGGGTGAAACATGTGAGTCATCATAATAAATCTCAATTCACTTCTATCTCGATTCCAAATCACCAAAGCAATCAAATCTCATAACGATTCTCTTTGGAATATATGTTCATTAAATCTTTCGAAAACAATGACTTTCTCAAACTCAGTCTTTCAAACAAATATGTTTTCATCTCAGATAGAAGAATAAGACTTTTCATATTACATAGGAGAATACACACACACACATTGGGAGATCTCATAACCGACATAAACTATGTGAGCCACATGGAGTCCAACGTACAACCGACGTTAGGGAGAGCCGTCCTATCCTTGCCATCGGAGTAGGACTATAAGTATCAAATCCAAAAATTAGTGATCACTATGTATAATCAGCCTCAATTCCGGCTCCTATGGGGGCACGTAGTTCTAGGGAAGTACCAATATAGCTATACCTCCCACTCGGTGCTAAAGACTACTCCCGGACTTAGCTCAGATCTTTTCAAAGAAAATCCACCATAAAATAATTCAGCAATTCACAACGGGAGCCATCATGCTACCCCTTTTTCATAATAAATCAAAATGTGAATTTATTTTCTCATTCAAGTTCAAAAATAAATCTTTCAAGACCAAAAGGTCAAATCATTCAAATTTCAAGGTGTGCATAACACATTAATTTCACAAAAATCATAATTCTCAAATAGGGTTCAAAACACATATATCAGTACTTGAGCAAAATATTTCAAGATTCACAATTTATGTAGCAAACATATATAATTCATATGAAAATCTGGAGATTCAACTTCAAACATGATATTAACATCAAAACTCAAGGAATTTATCTTCAAGACATCATAAAAATATAATAGTCTTTTGAACAAGAACGTAGGATAATAGTTTCTATCTCAACTTCATATCAAAGCATGTAAAATCATATATCTTTGTAAAATAATACAAATTTTGGGCACAACAACTAAAGGATGTTTTTGTTGAAAAACCCCACATACCTTAAACTTGAAGCTTTGAATGAACTCTTGACCTTGGGACTCTATTCATGAAAATAATGAGTGTTTCTTGTAGCCCTCGGAATGAGGATTCCGAATCTCGAAGAATTATTGAAAACTCATGGTTGAATCTTAAGATATTTGAATTTTTAGGTTGAAACCCTAATGAATGTTCTTGGTGATTTTGAGAGAAATTAAACTTATTTTGGTGTTATGGGAGTTTAATCCCGTGCTATAGACATGTATAGGAGTGTTTTTGGCACTTGGAAGTGAGGTATGCGGTGCATTGCTTATCGCACACATTTAAGTATGCGCCGCATTGCTTATCGCACATATTTAAGTATGCACTGCATTGCTTATCGTACACATTTAAGTATGCGCCTCATTGCTTATCGCACACCTATTCCAGTAGCCATGTGCGATTGGTTAGGTGACGCACTCTACTTCGCAAATCCATAACTCCTTGGTCGGGTGTCGGATTTTGATGAAATTGGTATCGTTGGAAAGCTAATTCAATTATATACAATTTGATAGGTCTTGGTATTAAAATTTTCATGTATATTAATAGATATTTACGTTTGAAGTTGACCCTTATAGAATCGAATGTCAAACTTTGGATGAATCAATTGGTCTTAGCTCAACTTTGTTCTAGGTTATTGTTATGAACATTTTTCACCTCTAAACTACTCCATAGACTAGGATAATGATAATTCAACTTTTATTCATGTGATAATCACTTGGATTAGATCGTAGACGTGCAGGAACAAAGGTTAGAATTCAAGCACGAAAATATGGGGTATTACAACTACTATCCTTAAATCAAGGAACCTTGTTTGGTGGAACTAGTACAAGTTAAGATCATTCTTTTTGAGATTAAACTTGCAAAGGAATCAAGACTTATACTTACCCTCCAAAACCAATTATCTTCCATTTCAAATTATGTGGAGATTTAAATTTCAAATTTGTGACTAAAGTGTGTGGGGCCGAGACCAATTGTATGCTGCCTTGTCACCCTAATTACTGTTCACCGTTAATATTAAGCTCAAATTTGGATTTTTCTAGTTTCTAATTGTTGATTCTTGGTTTCATTATTTGATCTTAGAACTAATTAACAAACTAGTAAACTCCTACTAGATTGTCAATTCGTCCTTTGAATCTATTGTTCGTGTGTACGTTTCTTTTGTGCTTTTTGTCATTTTTATAATCATAGTACTTGTTCGATAAAGTTTAAAAATTACTTACTTGAGTCGTCCAACAAAGAATCCATTCTAACTAAACAGTAGACTAACTCTTCAACTCACCACGAGTTACAAACCGACTTGTAAACATTTGTGACATCAAGTGAGCGGCCATAACGTGAGTGAAAGAATAGTGAGGTTGTTTGAAGTAACATGTGTTTTGTTTTGTAGGTTTTTTGTTGTATTATTGTGTGTGATTGAAATTATTTGGTGACTTCTTGAACCGTAACTTGAAGGACTATTTTTGATACAATCACAATGGAACCCGAGGCTTTAAATGCTCAAACAATGGACAGTAATACCATCAATCTCATCTTTGATCATCTTGAAACTATGTCCCGAGATGTGGCTAGGTTGAATGAAGGTCTTGAGAAATTAGATACGGATGTGGCATCAATGAGTGGTAGATTAGAACGTATGGAAATCTAAAGGAGTCGACCTTCTACCCCTCAAAATATTTCCCCAACCATTATTCCTGAGGCCTTTCACCAAATGTTCCACCTACCGAGACAACCATCCAATGTCACAAACCAAACCCTATTTTACTCCCAAAACTGAGACCATGAGAGATCCATCCACCCACCACCTCACTATGTCCAACAAGAAGGAATTGGAACCCAAGTTCCACCCCAAAACCCGAACCCTCCTAACCAAACTCCACTTGACCAAAGACCTCTCTTTCTACCAAATCAAATCCTGCCACTACAAGATCTCCTTAACCCAAATAGACCTATCCAACATGAGGGGTATGGGCCGTTTGATGATGCTTACATGAAAGTATAAGAGATAAGGGGTAGATATATTGATCCAAAGGAATTTCTTAGGCGGGAAGAAAGAGTTGGTCATTGGAACCAACAAGGGAACCAAAACCGTGAAGTAGGGCTAAATACCATCAAAATTGGACTTCCAATCTTCAGGGGTGAGAGTGATCCCGAAGATTTTCTTTCATAGGAATCCATATGTGAGAGGGTCTTCCAAGTCAATGATCTTACAGAGGAGAAGAAGAGTTGCTATGTGATTGCTCACTTTGAGGGTTATGCTACTACAGGGTGGGAGTATGTTAAGCATTTTAGAAATGTTTTGGTTGAGCGGCAGCCCCCTCCTTAGTTTCGGATAAGGATCTCATGAGATAAATAAACCTACCCAAAAGATGTTATCAAGAGATACTTGCCAAGTTGTATAACTTGAGGTAAGGAAACAAAAATGTTGTGGCTTACTACAATGAGTTCGAACAACTCATTTTGAAATTTGATCATAGTAGGGAGCAAGTGAGTCACGACATCATTCGATTCAAGGTGGGGTTGAATAGATATATTGCCTCACATTTGACACTTCACAAGCTCGACACCCTTGATGCCATCTTCCAAGCCATATTAAAAATTAAAAGAGAGTTGCGGGAGAAATCGAGGTACAAGTTTAAAGCCTAATTTCCCTCGGGTTGGCATAATGACAAGAGTGACTCATCGAGGTAGAACAACCCGAGTTCAAGGTTGCCCAAGCTGAGAACAAGGCTCACCAAAGGCACCTTCTAAGAAATAAAGGTAAACCACATTTCTTTCCTAATTCTAAGGGCTTTCAATGTTTTAAATGCCAAGGTTGGGGACACAAGGCTAGTGAGTATCCGAATAGGTGAAATTTGATTCTAAGGGAAGGGAAATTATATTTTCTTGGGGAAGAGGTGGGACTTGAATCGAAGGAGATTAATGATCAATCTCAAGGTGGAGAGGGGGTAGAGCCCGAGAAGCCAAAGGAAGGGAAGAGGAAGATGCTTGGCCGTGTGAGGGCGAGCTTTAAGTGGCATGTTTCTTAGTGAGGAAGGTCGTGGTTAGTAAGTCTTTGGGTGGTCCAAGTCAAAGGGAAAACCTTTTTAACACCAAATGCCTTATTAAGGGAGTTGTGTTTTCTATGGTCATTGATGGAGGTAGTTGTACCAATATTGCTAGTAGTACCTTGGTTGACATCTTGAGCCTTCCCACTATCCATCATTCAAGCCCATATAACCTTCAATGGTTGAATGAGTGTGGAGATTTAAAGGTAAACCGACAAGTGGTGATACGATTTAAGGTAGGTAAATACTTTGACGAGCTATGTGATATTATTCCTATGGAAGTGTGTCACTTATTGCTGGGAAGACCATGGCAATATGATAGAGCTATCGTGCATGATGGCCGAGCCAATATCTACACCTTAGGGTTCCATGGCTGAAGGTATACACTTCACCCTCTCTCACCAATGCAAGTGGCTAAATTTAATTAATAGGTGAGAGTGTTGGAGGAAAAGATGAAGAAGGAGAGAAAGAGAAAGACCGAAAGTGGGAATAGAGGAGAAGAGAAGGGAATCAAGGAGCAAAGAGACAAGGGGTCCTCACTTTTGGGACTTACCCTCAGGGAGCCTTCATTTCTCACTAACGTAGGTACTAACATTTTGCTTAGTACCCTTTTTTTGCGTGCAGGTACATGATCATGTGCGTCCTCTGGGGAAAATCGAGCAGTATACTCAAAAAGCATACTTGATGGTCTCGAGGAGTCCTTGGCTAAACCTCTAAGCTTTTGGATAGTAAATGATAAGGTGATTCGTTGTGAGGTTGATAAAGCCGTGAGTTTGAGGTGAAACTCCTTTCAAGGTGGAGATGATGATACGGTTACGACCTCATAGATGAACATATTTTGAGCATGTCAAAGACAACTGAGAGAAGGCCCAAGCTTAAGTGTAAATGAAGCCTAAAATTGCCCTATGTATGCACTCCATAGGTGGCCCTTTGGAGCCTTTTCATTAAAGAGGTACTTTTGTCATTTTAGTCTTATCTTTTATTGTAAAATAAATATTCCAACTTAGGGTTTTTGATACTTAGTTGATTATTGTTGAGACTTACAACTTTGTAACATTTTAGTTCTCTTCTTAGGAGCTCCAACCGTAACTAATGCTAGACAAGTGAAGATTCACTTGTGTTTGCATTGTTAGCTTGAAACGTTGGTGTTTAGAGGAGGTAAAGGCCCTCTTGTGTCAACGTAGAGTTAGTTTAACTGTTGGGAATAGTTTTAAGGGTCCAAGAGTACCATATTCTTGGATTCTTAAAATCATTCCAATCAAGGTTTAACTATCTATCTTGTATTTGTTGTAAGTTTTGGATTTCTTATTATTGTTTAATGTAATCTTGTGATTGTCTTGTTGTTGTAATATTGTTGTTCTCATCTTGTATTTCTAATATAGTTTGGTGGTTAGCTGGAAAATAGGTGTTAAACATCTTATTACATTATGTTCTTATTGTAGATCTTGATTCTGAGAGGGGTCACTTAAAGGTTCCTCAGTTCTCTTGAACTTATGGACTATTTTGAGTGTGTGTTTTGAGTGCTCTTGGTCAATCTTGTGTCAATGACTAATCATGCGATGCAGTACAACCTTTTTCCATGGAAACTTCTGAAGCTCATTGATAGAATTTACAGAAATTTCATATGAGGGACTACTGACTCTAAGAAAAAAAGGCATTTGGTTAGATGGGACACCATTACTAAGCCTAAGAGAGAAGGTGGGTTAGGTATGCATAAAGGCAGTATTAAAAATGACACCCTCCTTTGTAGTTTGGTTTGGAGGATGCATTCCAACCTTTTCTCCTTTTGGGCTACTATTCTTACCATTAAATACATGAACAAAATTGACAACCCCACTCCCTCTTCCTCTATAATTTGGAGGAATATCCATAGAAGCTGGACCTTATGTAGGAATACTATCCAATGGGGTGTCCATAATGGTACTAAGGTAGATAACTAGAGGGACAGATGGATTCCTCACTACTCCCTCTCTGACCTTTGGAATAATGGGGATTGGAATCTAGACTCCCCCCTTTGAAATTCCCCTTACTATCATGTTCACCATTCTTCTTACTTTCTTTCAAAATCCTAGGCTGAAAACTGACTCCCCTCTTTGGATTCTGAATGGCAAGGGTTCTTTTTCCTACAAAAGTGCTTATTTATACTTAAGCAAAAGGAAGCCTAACACTGAGCCTTCCACCTCTTTCTGGAATTGGATCTGGCACACTAACATCCCTACCAAACTGCAATTCTTTCTTTGGCTAATTCATCACAATAGTCTTCCTACAAAAGACCTTTTAAATTATAGAGTCATAGATATTATTCCCTCCTGCATTACTTATAACCACCCCTCAGAGTATATCCATCATATCTTTTTTCACTGTAACTGTGCTACTGCCCTTTGGACTGATCTCATCAATGTATACAGGGGTAACCTCTCCATTACAACTAAACACCTTTCCCCTTCTCATTGAAAAAACACCTGGAAACTCCTCTTCCATTCCTTCTTTGACAATCTGATTCCCTGGTCCATCATTTTCCCCTTTTTCCTTGGGAAAATATGGAAAAACAAAAATAATAATTTTTACAATAATCTCAATCATCATCCCTATTTCAAGGATGCCTTCTCTGAGGCTGTGGAGTTCTTCCACCTAAGCCCCCATCCCCCCCTCATGCCCCTCATCTATCCACCTCTGTTGGCTAGACCCCTCCTCCTGTTAATCACTTTAAACTCAATACTGATGGAGATTGTCAGGGCAATCCTGGAAAGAGGGGTATTGGGGGAGTCATTAGGGACTCAAGTGAGAATTGGATCCGAGTTTTCTTCCAAAGCTTTCATCACACTACTAATACCCTGATGGAGCTCTTAGCTTTATATAAAGGTCTTGTTACTGCTCTAGAACACCATCTCTTTCCAGTGGAAATTGCTATTGATTCCCAACTGATTATTCTTATTCTACAGCAAGTTCACTTATTATATAACCCTATCATTGATAATTGCAGATCTT
>NC_061112.1:114120229-114192510 GCF_002878395.1 Capsicum annuum | reverse complement strand
TCGATGTAACATCAACATGACGTCAGCATAACATCAACATAACGTCAATATGACGTTAGCATGATATGACATGATGTCAACGTTGTTGTCAACTTTAATTTTCTCTTTTTCTAATTTCATTTTATCTTTATTTCCTGATTTTTATTTCACAAAAAAATCTAATTATAGACATTTTGGTATATTTATTTTTATTCTATTTTTTGCTATATCATTTAAATAAGATAACTAATGAAATATATTTTTCTAGTTTTTGCTCTTATTTTTTCTATATCATTTATCAAAAAAATATCTGATTCTAGCACATGCTACACGAAATCAGTATCAGATAAAGTCATAAAGTATATTGCTGCACTATTCTATGATATCATGTAGCATATATAATGTATATCAACAAACTATCATAAAAGGTTGATTCATTTCTTAAGAAATACTACTCATTCCTTTATGATATTCATATGGTATAGATCATGCACTAGCAGGTTGTTAAGAAGATTGGTTATTTATTCCTTAAAAAAATCACTCAATTCTTTATACTACCACTCTGATATGTGTCATGTCTGACAAGGTATCATAGATGAGAGATCCATTCTTTCAAAAAGTTACTACTCAAATCTCTATAATGTCCACATGATATAATCATATACTAATAGAGTATCACGAAGAAATGATTCATTCCTTCTAAAGAAAATACTCATGAATCTTTTATAATACTCACTTGATATATACATACATACATACATACATATATATATATATATATATATATATATATATATATATATATATATATACTAACAAAGTATCATGGACACTGGATTCATTTTCTCTCTCGCGCGTTCTGTCACACACACACATATATATATACTAGTTTAGGTGTAAACGCCTTGCGTGTGTACCTCACTTTAATGAGTTCAAATATTACATTAAATATGATATTTGTTTAAATAATAAAGATTAATATAATAATTAAATTTAATATCTTTTGAGTATGTAAAGATGGAGAATTTATTTACTAAACCTAATCTTTATCAAAAATATTTTTAAAAGTCGATCGACATTCATCTACCATCTATAAATTGTAACAAAACAATACAATGATAGAGACATTAAAATAATATAATTAAATCTAATCTTTACACACAAAAAATTTCTCAAAGTCGTCCGACACTCATTTACCGCTTGTAAACAATAACAAAATAATACGATATTAGAGATATCAAAATAATACAACTAAACCTAACCTTTACATAAAAAAATCCTCAAAGACGACCAACATTTATCTATCACCGATAAACTGCAATAATATAATACGATAAAAGTGATATCAAAACAATACAATTAAGCTTAAATTTTACGGACAAAAATTTCTCAAAGTCAACTGAAATTTATTTACGAACTGTAAACTACCACAAAATAACAAACTAATAGAGATATTTCCATTATACAATTAAACCTAACCTTTACCTAAAAAAAAATTCAAAGCCGACCGACATCTAGCACCTGTAAATTAAAATAAAACAATAAGATAATAAAGATATCAAAACAATACAATTAAACATAACCCTTACACAAGAAATTCTTCAAAACCAACCAACATTCATCTACGACCTGTAAACTATAAACAAAAAATATAATAGTGATCACAAAACTTCGATTTTGATCCAACTAACTCTTGTCTGAGCGAAATTTTTACCCTAAAGAATGATTTTTGAATGAAAACAAAGAAGATACATAAATACACATGTTGAATTCTATTATGCTGGCAAAAATAGTGAAGAAGATGAGAGTTAGAAAATCAAGCATCCACCATCTAGACATGCAATCGAATCAAATTAGATGAGCATCAATCATATTCTCCTAATAGGCAAACTGGTTTGTTCTCTAGTTTAACGTACATCTCAATATTTATAAAAGTATTTCCTTAATAGAGTCTTATTTTAAGAGTATTTTTCTAATTGAACAGTCGAAAGGAAAACATTAATTAATTCTCCTACCATATATTTTAGGAGTCTCATATATTTTAGAAAGTCTAGAAGAAAGAAAAATAGTAATTAATTCTCCTACCATATATTTAAGAGTCTCATTGTACCTCATTTTAATGAGTTCAAACATTATATTAAATAGGATATTTATTTAAATAATAAACATGAATATAATAATTAAATTTAATATCTTTGGGGTATGTAAAGATAGAGAATTTATTTATTAAACTTAATATTTACCAAAAGTATTTTTAAAAGTCGATCAACATTCAATCTAATCTTTACACTCAAAAATTTTCTCAAAGTCGTTGGACGTTCATCTACCACCTGTAAATAATAACAAAATAATACAATAATAGAGATATCAAAATAATACAACTAAACAGAACCTTTACATAAAAAAATTTCTCAAAGTCGACCAACATTTATCTATCACCTGTAAACTGTAACAAAATAATATGATAAAAGTGATATCAAAATAATACAATTAAACTTAAATTTTACACACAAAAATTTCTCAAAGTCAATCGAGATTCATCTACGAACTGTAAACTACCACAAAATAACAAACTAATAGAGACATTACGATAATACAATTAAACCTAACATTCACCAAAAAAAAAATTCAAAACTGACCTATAAATTGAAATAAAACAATAAGATAATAAAGATATCAAAACAATACAATTAAACCTAACTTTTACACAAGAAATTCTTCAAAGCTAACCAACATGCATTTATGACCTGTAAATTGTAAAAAAATAATATAATAGTAATCACAAAGCTTCATTTTTTATCCAACTAATTCTTGTCTGAGAGAAATTTTGACCATAAAAAATGATTTTGAATGAAAACAAAGAAGAGGTAGATATACACACGTGTTTAATTCTATTATGCTGATTAAAATAGTGAAGAAGTTAAGGGTTAGAAAATCAAGCATCCACCAATCTAGATATGCAATCGAATCAAGTTAGATGAGCAACAATCATATTTTTCCAATAGGCAAATCAGTTTGTTCTCTAGTTTAACATACATATCAATATTTATAGAAGTATTTCCTTAATAGAGTCCTATTTTAGGAGTATTTTTCTAATTGAACAGTCAAAAGAAAAATATTAATTAATTCTCCTACCATATATTTTAGGAGTCTCATATATTTCAAGAAGTCTAGTAGAAGAAAAATATTAATTAATTCTCCTACCATATATTTTAGGAGTCTCATATATTTTAGGAAGTCTAGTTAATATAATAAAAAATAATTAAATAATAAATTTAAAAAATAGTGAAAAGACAGTTTTATCTAAAGAAGAAATTTTAATAAAGGGTAAAAAGTTCAAATCACTTTTCTAAGGGTAACAATACCTAATTAATTGCTGAAAATAATTTCAAAGGATCATACAAACTGATTTTGGCATATTACCTTTGTTTCATCCGTTGATTGCAAAAATAAATATCTATACATATAACACAACTCAATTACTATGAAAACTTGTTAACTCTATGTTATTCTATGTAATGATTTATTATCAATCCAAATACACAATTAAAAACATAATGATAACGAAATGAAAAAATTAAAGGACAAAATAACTATTTCTACTTACCTTTTATTTACGTAATGATTTAATCACCACATAGAAAAACTCCTTTTATGAAAGGAGTATTCATAAACTAAAAAAGAACTTAATTTTAGACTACTATATAATTTGTATTAGAATATCACCCATTGATTGTCAAAGAGAAAAGCAGACTCCTATTTATAATAAAAAGGACTCTCATGTTAATTTTTATTTAGCAAAAAATTATTTCCAGTGATAGTTTTTTATTTACAAAAAATAAGGTAATTTTTATTTTATCTAAAATATAATTTTATGACAGTTGGTCAAAAGTAATAACAATTTTTATTTTTCAAAAGTAAGATAATATATTTCAAAAGTTAGACAATATAATTGTTACCATAGTTTTTAGTTTGTTAAAAGTAATGGCAACTTTTAAATTTTGCCAAATATACTCCTACGTACAACTTTTAAATTTTTCCAAATGTACTCCTACATTTTTCTTTTGCCAAAAAATAAGGCAATGTTTGTTAAGTCTTACCATATATTTTAAACTCTTGTTCCCATATATTTTAGGAGACAATATTATAAATATAATTAAATAATAATTTTAAGAAAATAGTGAAAAGACGATTTTGTCTAAAGAAAAAACTTTTAATGAAGGGTAAAAAGTTGAAATCACTTTTCTAAGGGTCTTCACACTTTTAATATAATATAGTTATAGATTATAGATATATGTATGTGTGTGTGTGTGTCTATATATATATATATATATATCTTCATATCTGTTCTACTCATATTGGTACATACTATATGATACTAAGTACCTACAGGCAGTGGCGGACCCGGGATTTAAAGGTTGTGAGTGCTTTAATGTAGCTTAAAAATTTATCAAAAAGTGTAGCGTAGCTGCAGGGATTCAAACCCAGGATGGGAGACACAGAAGTTACATTAAAGCTAGAGCACCCAGCCATGTTTTTGTTCTTTGGGTGATTTTTTATATATTATATAATTTTTCACTATTTTAATATAATTATACCTATTCTACGTCAAATTTAGTGGGTGCCGGAGCACCCAAACAAAGCATGTGGGTCCGCCCCTGCCTACGGGGAATAACCCCATCATCATGAAAATTTTAATATTGAAAATTCAATCACAACTAAAAAAATCAGAAAAAGATTTTGGAAATCTAAAAAGTCAATAAAAACTCTTAACAAAAATATTTCAAATATACAATATTATCTTTGGAAAGTTTTGATTACAGATGTCACACTAATTAACATGATATATGAAGCTCGCATGCTAAGAGAAACATAAATTTTTCTGTATAAGAATTGGACTCTTTTATTAAAAGAATTCATACTTTATACTACTTAATGAGCTACTACCCTATTTTCCTTAATGAAAAAACCTTGATCACCATCTTAAAATGTAATCAAATTAAATAAGGATTTGCAAGAAACTTTTTTTTGAAAAAAATCATCGGCTGTCTTTTTCAAGAACAATGGTTTATTCATGATTATTCATTTGTAGATAGCAATGATGACCTATACTATATGGTGAAGGTTATTTCACTGAATAAATTAATTAAATTCCGCTGAAATACCCTATTTGCGAACAACTCCTTCCAAAGTTGATATCAGAGCCATATGGATAAACAACATATTTTAAAATTACTTTCAAAAAAAAAAGACAAGAACTTATTTTTCGAAAAAATCGTTATGAATATAACCTATTCGCAGGAGTATGTGAAAAATCATTATTTTCCCAAAGAAAAATTATATTTCAATTAGAAATTGAGATTTTTTATTATGAGCATAAGCTCGAATATAATTTATAATACTCCATGAGTAATAACGAAATTTTACAGAAACTTGACGACCTTATAGAAATGCAGAAGCATATAATTGTCAAAATTAACCTAATAGAAAAGGAAATTAAAACCATCAAAGACAGTTCACCTATAAGGATGAATAATCTTATCGAAAAAGTTGATGCTTTCTACAAGAAATTAGGAAAGAGAATTAGAAAGAAAAGAATTTCACTCCTACCTTCTCTAATAAAGGGATATACCAAAAGGGAAGCCTTGATGAAAGAATTATATCTAGTTTGCTAGAAAAGAAAGGAGAAGAGAAGAATTAAAAGAAGGTTCTAGTTCTAAAAATAAAAATAAAATAGAAGAAGATTCCGTTATTAAAGAAATAAAAGAAAATGAATGATATAGACAAGTTAGTCTATGCATTAGAAGAACTTGATCTAGAAGATCAAAATTACCATGTTCTTATGAACAATGGAGATACAGAAGGACCACACGAAAACTTTAAAAATCCAAAAGAAGAAGCAAGTTCCTCCACAGGACCTATGCAAAAAGGTAATTTCTTACCTAATTCCAAGAAAGGAAAGGACTATTCGAGTCAATACCATAACAATAATAAGGCTAAATATATGCCAAATAGACTTTCAATAGGAGACGCTAGATCTACTCAGTTCTTAGATCTAGATTGTAAAAGAGAACCAGGAGAATTTCTGGACTTATGGACAAAAAAATTAGAATTATTTTCATTTTGGGAAAAAGAGTCAATTACACCCCTGAAGAAAAATATTTAATTGTCATAAATACCTTTACTAGAGGAGTATCTGAGGAGGTCTACAAAATTAGTGTCCTAGAACAATCTGAAAAATCAACTCGAGCAGGAATAGACCTTATAGTAAGATTCGTAGGATACAAATTTTTAGGAAGCCAAGGAGATGTCTCTAAAGGAAAAGAGAAACAAAAGCTATTAGTAGTAGAATGGCTAGAAAAATTTCAAATTTGTAAAATGAGTTTCTTTCAAGAATATACATGCGAATTTGAAGAATACTACTATAATTTATTTGATAGAAGCATGAACATGACCCCCTACGTAGATAAATATTTCCAAAAGCTATCAGGATTTTGGGCTAGCTGTTTTAGGGAAGAATATGCTAAAGAAGATTAAACAAATGATTCACTTGGAAAAAGAATTTCATTCCTTAATCAGAGACTTAGCCAGCTTTGTATGATTCATAATATACAAAGAAAAGCTAAAAGAATCAACACCCAAATTTGTTGTGACTACACTGAAGCAACATCACAATGACGATGTCATGAGAAAAACCCTTCAAAAAGGAAAAGAAAGAGCAAAGGATTGGTCAAAAGGAAAAATATTTCCAAAAAAAATTACGTACCAAGAAAAAGGTACTATAAAAAATGAAGAAACTTTAAAAAAAAATCACAGATAAATGCAAATGTTATAATTGTGGAGAAAAGGGCCACAAAAGTTACGAATGCAATAAAAAGAAAGTTAAAATCTCAAAAATAGACAGAGAAGAAATTGATTCTAATTTAGAATCAATAACATCCATCAATAGTAATGACTTTTATGTAGAGCTTTATGAAGAATTCTCAGATTTCAGTACTGATTTTGAAGAATGATTCAAGAAATTGAGAATCTAGAAAAAAGCACTCAGGTTATAGAAACTGAAGAAGATCAACGAGGATTTTCCTTAAAAGCAACATTCAACGGAGAATTACTAAAGAAAATCAAGGATTAAAGTTCAATCTTCGGGCAGAAGATAGTCTATTTAGTAGACTACAAAGAACTTTCTCTAGGAATAAAATTTCTTATAATGAGTATCAAGAAATAGAAAAGGTGATAGAAATCACACAGACCACTGGAAGACATAAGCTCAATCTTTTGACGAATCCTATGATCAACCAAATCCTACGAAAAATCCCAAAAAATAAAAGAAAAAAGATGAATTACGTTCATCAAGGAGGAATCCAAATAATGATAAAATCTACTTTTATAGAAGGAATTAACTATTCAATAGTTATCAACCTTTCAGACGAAAGATTTATAAATATTAGAGAATAAAACTTAGGTATTGTTGAAGGTTTGGCTTACACCAAATTATTATTTACCTATTATCCTAGATATTGTATATCATTAAAAGATGTTATCTTTAACAAAGGTTTGAATTTGCATTTTCAGGTAAAATGAAAAGATATATTCAAATCAGGTAATCAGATTATGAGCATCTATTATCAAGCTCTATATACGGTTACCAACTCAAATTATGAAAATATTTATAAAAATAAAAGCTTGGTCGAAATTGATCAAGAATGCATGGAGATAGCAAGGTTGAAGCAGAAATTCAACAACCAGAGATTCCAGATGAGTATGAAATTCAGGTTGGAAAATCCCTAGAAATAGGAAGCTCAAGTACTTCAAATCCAAGACTTTCTATAGAATATGAAAAAAATTTCATACAAAAAGGTAATTCTATGAGAGTTATCAATGAGAATTCTAATAATATTACAAAAATTTCAGGGAGGTTTTATAATGAAAGCGACTGGAACAAACAAACTATCCTAATTCAATCAGGATCTTTAGCAAACCATGTCAAAGAAAGCATCCTAGACAGATTAACTAAATATGAAGGTATACCCTATACTTACAAAACATTTGAAGGAAACAACAACAGCTGTTCAAAAATGGTAAATTTACCAATACAACTTGAATCAATCAGAATAACCATTCCATGTTATATTACCAATCATGAAATGATTATACTATAATCTTAGAAGGATTATTTCTCAACAGCTTGGATCAATATAATATCCAAAAATGAGGAATCAAAATAACTTTAGGTGATAAAACTTATTTCATCCTTAAAAATTAAATGCCAAAAGAAAGCTCGTTTAGAGTAACAGTATTCGTAGAATTCACCACTTACGAAATAAAGTTGACTTCATGTTGTCAAATAGATAATAGTTCCAAAGCCAGTTTAGCCAAGACTTTTTTAATAAAAGATTGGAATACTAATAATGTTAATACTTTTGTTGTCAGTATTACAGGCGACAAAGAAAAGCTAACACATTATAAAGAAAATGTAGAAATAATTTTAGGATGTAAAATCGTTTCAATAAAACATGTCTTTGCTTATGATAAGCTAGAAATTGATTTATTACTTAAAAATGATTTTATCCAACAGTGTCAAAATTATCATCAAATAATATACATGGTTAGTTTCAAAACCCCATGTAACCATTTTATAAAAATCCCAAGAAAACATAATCCTTATGTTTTAATAAAAGAAAAAGGAAGTTTTAATAGAAAATTTTTGAACAACACAAAAAATTAATCTTGTAAATGCCTAAATCTTGGAAAAAATAAAATAAGATTTACAACATTCTTAAGGAGAAAATTCTTTAGAAAAATGGGACAATAGTCATGAAAAGGTAGTTTTAATTCTTAAAGATCCTAGTATCATCATAAGAGTTAAACACGGTTGTATAATGAAGAAGACAAAGCTAAATTTAAAATTCAAATACAGGAACTTCTTAATCTCAAATTAATAAGGGGAAGCAAAAGTCCACACATCAGTCCCGTATTTATGGTTAGAAATCATGCAGAACGAAAAAGAGGAAAAGCTCGGATGGTTATAAACTATAAAGAGCTAAACAAAAATTGTGTTTTTGACGGATATTTTATTCCTAATAAAAACAATTTCATCAACCTTGCTAAAGGAAAAACCTATTTTTCAAAGTTTGACTGTAAAAGTAATTTTTGGCAAATAAAACTCTCAGAGGAATCAATCCCTCTAAAAACATTTAGTACCCCTAATGGACATTATAAATGGTTAGTAATGCCATTTGGATTAAAAAATGCACCTCAAATTTTTCAAAGAAAAATGAATAAAAGATTTTCTAAAAAGAATTTTTTAATTGTCTACATAGATGATATCCTAGTATGTTCAGAAAATTACCAAGAACATCTAACACATCTTAAAGAATTTTCAGAAATGTATGTTAACAATGAAATTATTTTAAGCCAAAAAAAGGCTGAAATAAACAAAAATGAAATAGAATTTCTTGGAATGATTATTTCAAAAAAAAAAAAGGAATAGAGTTACAAACTCATATTTCAAAGAAAATAACAGAATTTCCTGACAAATTAACAACAAAATAAGAGATACAAAAGTTTCTTGGTTGTTTAAACTATTCAAGAGAATTCATCCCAAATCTGGCAAAGAGAAAGAATCCTTTGCAAAAACTCATTAGAAAGTCAAATCGACTCGGATGGACTAAAGAACAAACTTTTTGTGTTCAAAACTTAAAATAAGAATGTGCTAAGCTTCCAAAGTTTAGGTTACCGGAACCAGAGGACAATTTAGTCCTACAAACAGATGCTTCCGACTACCATTGGGGAGCATTATTACAAACAGATTTAAATGAAATCTGCAAGTACACCAGTGGAACATTTAACGAAGCATAGGTTAACTATTCCACAAATGAAAAAGAATTATTAGTGATAATAAGAGGAATACGAAAGTTTTCTGCATTCTTGTTACCAAAATCATTTGTTGTAAGAACAGATAATACGCAAATATCAGGTTTGACATTTAATATACTCCTTTCCGAATCACAATACAGAAGGTTACACAGATGGAAGGTGTTATAGTCATTTTATTCTTTCGAAATAGAAAATATTAAAGGATTTGACAATACTTTTGGAGATTTTCTTTCAAGAAACGTCCAATATGGACAATAGAATGCAAGTAATAGTTAACAAGATATTCCAAAGAATAAATGGTATTAAAGAAGCCATAAATGAAAAAAGCAATATGTTGTTCAAAATTCGTGATGAATTAGCAGCCTTGTCCGGAAAGGCAAGAAAATTGCAATATGAGTTAAATCGGCTCAATACATATCAAGCTGAAAACCTCACAGAGTTTCAACTTCTTTGTAAACATTTGGATACCGGACCTCTGGGACAAAAAATCCCTAACAAAGTGGTAGGAGATGTCCCAATAGAACCTAGTGCCAAAAACATCTCGATGGTAAGCCCGGATATGCCAATGGCTCAGTCGTTAGACAAAACCAAAAGCCAAGTAGAGGAAAAACTCCCTATAGAAACGAAATCAGTGAAAACTGAAAATATTTCTAAAAAATCAGAAAAAAGGACTAACTCCATTACAGGAAAGAAGTTTGCTTCTTTTTAGGTTGGAAGAATTCATCCAAAAGAAGAAGAATATTGTCATGTCCTATTTTCATCAAGGTTAAACAAAACATGACTTATGGACTCTAAATGAATTTAGGTTTTGTACAGAGTTGCCACCTAATTTTTAAGGAAAATAAGAAAACCTGTTTATTTATCAACACATATGATTGATGTTTCAGTCCGCGAAAACCAGCAGAAATTCTAGGTAAGGATTCAAATTATCCCGAAGGGAAGGGATTAGGCACCCTTTGGGTACCACAACTGTGATACCCGGGTAGATTAAATTTATCAAAGAGGGAGAAGGTATATTTAAAATAATATAAAAAATGTGTGTATTAAGTATAAAATAATTCTTTTGAAAAATATAAATGTTTAAAACTATGTAAAGGTATATGTATATAAATAAAATATATTGTTATGAAACACAGAGGCGAACTCAAGATTTGAAGAACGCAGGTGCACCATTATCTTAACATAAGCACTCGAGAATCTTCCAATGACAACTGAGGGATAGTACGTATCTGATTGACTGACCAGTAAAGGCTTAAGCAATGACAAAAATACAAATATGAGTTTTAGGATAATATATAAACCTTAAGTTTTTATAAATAGATGAGTGCAGTAGCCCAGCGTTTAAGGGTGGATTGTGTAAGCAAAGAGGTCGCAAGTTCGATTCCTCACTACTACTTTTGTTGTTTAAATATTAATAACACAGAAAATAGAAAAACGAAACTTGACCCTAGGATTCAATCCCGAGTCACATCTGTGGGAAACAACATTAAGAACCAACGCACCCAAGGTTCTATTGTGGTCTCTAGGGTGCACATAATTTATATAACAGTTTCTTAAGGTACATACATGTACGTATACACAACTTTTTTCGAACTTACCAGGTGCAGGTGCACCCCCACCCTAACACGTGGGTCCGCCCCTGATGTAACATATGTAGAAGATATGTATAAAAATGTATACATTACCTGTGGAAAAAAATACTTTTGTGACATGTGAAAAGAAAGTATTTTTAAGTACTATAAAAGGAAAAGTATTTTTACACATAATACTATGAACTTGATCGAGATTATGGAGAGAAAGATTTTATTTGAAAAGAAAAATTACATAATGACGTAAACGCGTAGATTTACTTAATTTAATTTATTTGTATCGATGTTAAGGGTCTAAGTTTGTCTAAATAACAAAAGGGGAAAAAGAAAAGAAATACAAATATATACACATATAAAATATGTATTAAAATAATATTAAGGTATATGCTGTTGTAAACTATATATAAATAAAAGTATATAAGCATATGTATGTAAACAACAAACAAAATTGAATAAAATAAATTGTTCCAAAGAAAAAGCCTACGTAATATTTTTTAATGTAAAAAGTATAAATTATTCGATTAAATAATCTAAGTCAATCTAATATTTTTATATAAATATTAACGACCTAAATTTGCCTAAATGCGTGGTAAAGATTAAATAAAGAATATCCCGCCCAACACCCCAAAATAAAACTTTCACTATGATTAACATTTGTACAAGTGTAAGAATATGTAAAAAATATAAGCACACAATTTAAAGTCTTCTTTGACTGTCATTCCTGATAAGTATTTCCAATAACCTATAAAAACACTTGTAATAAAATGTTAGTGACAAATAAATAATCATCAAAATAAAATAAAAAAATATGTGTGCATATACGTATTTAAAAATATAATAGTTGTTAGAAAATGGGCTCAGATAAAGTTTTGAAATATTATAAAGATTTCGTCATCGCTCAAAAATATTTATTTTTGTTACGTATTTTTGTACGTAAAATCCGTCTTTTTATTTGTGAAGGCCTCGAAAATCGACGGATAATTTCTTCATCGGCCAAGTTTTGGCTCTTGATATAAAATAATAATTTTGAAAAAATAAAGCTTGTCTTTGTAATGGGGTGGACTCAAGTATCTGACGGATAGATAATATCATTGGTCATGTGTCGTCCTTTGATATAAATAGTAAATTGAAAATGTAAAGTCCGCCTTTGTAATGGGATGGCCTCAAATATCCAGACGGAGAAATAATTTCATTGTAGTATTCATTCATTATCAGTGTAGTAAATTATAAAGTAATGAAGGAACAAACAATCCCAAAAATTAGTCGGGGCATAGCGAAGTAAACCCAGTTACACAGTGAACTTTTGGGTGCAAGCCGACCCACGATGAATAACAGGAACAAAGTATAGCAGCAACATATCAGTGACAGTAATGGAAAAATAAAGAGCAAAATCACATGAAACAACAGTGAATAAGATCCAACAGAGAAGACAGATACAACAATTAACCATAATAATCAGAGGAGGAAAAATAAAACACGATCAAATCTAGCCTATTTTTTGGCAGACAACAGCGGTGTAGTGTGTTGGTGGCTGGAACTCGAATCCCGCTTGCCGGTGATCAACTCCGTTAAGGCACGACAGAATAAGAGAAAGGGGAAGAGGAAAGAAGATGCGGTGGCGATGCCTTCTAGTGTTCGCTGACAGAGCTGTTTAGTCGGAGACGAGGCGGGACGCAAAGCAGCAGCTGGAGGCAGCGTGGACTGGATGATCTTGACGGCTGGTACTGGTTAGGCGATGAGAAATGAGGAAGAGGGAAGAGGAGTGATGTGGTGATGGTGTCTTGGTGGTCGCCGGAGCTCAGCGGCAGGTGGCAGTGAGCTTTAAGAGAGGAGAAAAGTGTGAGATATGATTATGGTATATGTGTGTATTGTGTTGGTGTGTATATATTATTATTTTTTAAAGAATTGTATGGTCCCCCCTTTTTTAAGGGGAGATGGTAGAAAATAAAATCTACCCTTTGAAATTTTGTCTCTTTTATTGTGTGTAATCATTATGCTGTATAAAAATAATTGATCTGATTCAATGTTTGTGGATTGTAAAAATATAGACATTAATTTGTAATTATGAAAAAATATAAAGAATGTAATTAATTTAAAAAATATTATAAAAATATGATGTCATGTCGTGTACGTGTGCATTTTGTGTATTTATTATGTGTAAATGCGTATTTTTTTTTTAAAAAAAAAGTAAAATATCAAATCCTTATTTTTCCAAACACATCCCTTAAATTATGGATAGTAGATGAAGGAAAAGTCAAATGTCATATTAATGATAGGACCTTGACTTGACTGATTTGTGGCTCTATGTATTAAAATAATTGACTCGAACTCAACTTTTGTGGATTGTAATAAATATACAATAATGTAGGTATTGATATGTAATTATAGAAAAAATATAAAAAAAATATTGAAATTATTAAAATGTAATTAATTTAAAAATACAATAAGAAATGTGACGACGTGTCGTGCATGTGTGCGGATGATTGTAAAATGTTAAAAACGATAATGAATTGATAAAAATTTCAAAATAAGAAAAATATATTAATAAATTATGAAAAGTAAAAATGTCACAACAAATTGATTAAAATCCTAAAGGAAGGATGATTATCAATAATTTGTCAACAATTGTAAAAAGATGTGAAAAATATGTTTTTACGCCCTTTAATGATTAGGAAGCCTGAGGACGTTAATTTTAGGCACGGAGAGCAAAAATTGGGTTTCATCAGTTGCCCCTTTTCATTTGAGGATGATGTAGAAGTCTTCAAACGAAAACATTGACATGTAGCTAATTTTGCTCGACAAATGATATATTTTTTTTAGTATTGAAGAAAATTCGATCGAACTCCAATTTAGAGTTACCTACATACCTCGAGTTGTATGAATATCTGGTCGGGTGTAGTTCAGAATAATAGGCAAATGCCTCTTGGCTTTTTATTAGGGGCGGCCGACTACATAGAATTATTATTGAGAGGAGGATTGTTTGGGAATGGAAGTGCTCACATATTCCTGATGCTCCTTTTGAAATTGTCAAATATCGAGCTATGAGATGCTGGGGATGCGAGATTATGTACTTACTAGGGATAAAGAATGATTGTGGTGCTGAGATGACCGAACTCTGGGTAGAGCTTCCTACATATCTCGAGTGTCGCGAGAATCAGGTCAAGGTAGTTCAAAATGAGAAAATTTAAAATTTTGGGGCGCTTCTCAAAAATTTTCCCATTGTATGATGTGTGGGATTTGAAAAAATTTCTTTTTTTTTTAAATTGTATTTTTTTTTAAAAGATGCATGATGTCTTCGATTGTCTACGGGGACCTGAGGATGAATGACATCACCGATTGTTTATGGGAACTTAGGGATGAATGTCGTTTACGGGGACTTGAGGATGAATGACATCTCTGATTGTTTACAGGGACTTATGTGATGCGTGAAAGATGTCTTCGATTGTCTATGACGAGTTGATGCATGCCATCTCTAATTGTCTTATGGAGACTGATGTTGATTGTCATCTTCGATTATTTATAGAGACTGATATTGATTGTCATCTCCGATTGTTTATAGAAATTGATGTTGAATGATGATGTCTTTGATTGTTTACGAATACTCGATGCATGACACCTCCAATTGTCTATGGGGGCTGATGTTGATTGTTGTATACGATTTTCTACGAAGGCTAATGTGAATGACATCTCCAATTGTATATGAAGGCTGATGTTAATTGTCATCTCCGATTGTCTACGAAGACTGATATAATGAATGATGATGTCTTCGATTGCTTGTGAAAACTGATGTTGACTGTCGTCTTCAATTATCTATGGATACTGACGGATGACATCTCCAATTATTTATGGAGACTGATGTTGATGATTGTCTTCGATTGTCTACGGAGACTGATCTGATGTCTTCGATTGCTTACGAAGACAGATGCATGACACCTCCAATTGTCTATGGAGGTTGTATTGATTGTCGTCTTCGATTGTCTATGAAAACTTGACGACATCTCCAATTGTCTATGGAGATAGATATTGAATGATGATGTCTTCGATTGTTTATGAAGACTTGATACATGACATCTCCAATTGCCTATGGAGACTGATGTTGATGGTTGTCTCCGATTGTCTATGGAGAATATGTGATGAATAATGATGTCTTTGATTTTCTACGAAGACTTGATGACATGACATCTCCAATTGTCTATAGAGGCTGGTGTTGATTTTGTCCCAGATTTTCTACGGAGAGTGATCTTAATGATGATGTTTTCGACTATATATGAAGAATTGATGACATCTCCAATTGTCTATGGATATGGATGCTGGATGATGATGTCTTCGATTATTTACGAGGACTTGATGACATCTCCAATTGTCTATGAAGATGGACATTGATTGTTATCTCTGATTGTCTATGGAGACTGATGCAATGAATAATGTTTTCGATTGTATACAAAGACTAAGGTCATCAACGGGTGAGGTGATTGAATTCTAATGGCCTCTCGATTGGTGGAACACTGAAACATTATAGTCTCTCGACTGGCGGGGCTTTAAAAATAAAAGAGCTCTCGACTGGCGAAGCGATTGAAAGGTAGTAGCCTTTCGACTGGCAGGGCTATGAAAAATATAAAAGCCTCTTAACTAAAGGGGCTGTTGAAATGAAATAGCCTCTCGATTGGCGGGTCTATGAAAATGTAAAAGCTCGGAGAACACTTGATAGAAAAGCAAAATATTTGTGTTTGAAGGTTGTAGCTTGAAGAGAATGGTCAATTATTGGTATTTGGAGGTAGGCGTCTTGCATGTAAAGTGTAATGTATGTATGTGACGACATGATTTTGAAAGAAAAGAAAGTTATTTTTTTATTTTTGTTGTAAAATATGTTGAAAGATGAAAACTGCAAAAGATTGCTTTGTGTTTTCTTTGTAAGAAATGTTGCAAGGTAAAAATACAAAAAATTGTTTGGTATTTTCTTTGTAAGAATTAAGAAATGTTGAAAGTGAAAAAAATTATTTCGTATTTTCTTTGTAAGAAAGGTGGAAAGGTAAAATGCGGAGAATTATTTTGTATTTTTTCTATAAGAAATGTTAAAAAGTGAAAATGTAGAATATTGTGGTGTATTTTTTTTTTTTGTAAGAATACAAAAAATTATTTTGTATTTTCTTTTTAAGAATGTTGAAAGGTTAAAATGTAGAAAGTTATTTTGTGTTTTCTCTTGTGAGAAATGATAGAGAATGAAGAAGGCATAATCGTATCTTGACTTCAGTTGGTACCAACAATTAGTAGTGTGTTTAAGAATTCCCCCATCTCTTCCAGCTAATCGAGATTGACTTCAGGGTAACTTCTATAGCTTCAAGTGGTACCTCAGACATACCTAAGTATCGACAACATTTGTTCATCTCGCTTCAAACAAAGGTTTTGAACTGTCTTTTCTCATGTTTCAAGTGCCCTCTCCAGAAAGAATGTCTCATTTTCAAACTTATTTGAGCATTTTCTTTTGAATTTAGAGATGTCCAAAGATATATACTCACACTCAGAAAGAAGTTCAATGAATGCAATTGTGATACCATAAGCTTGACCTTCATGTAAGTATCCACTATGTGAGAACACTTGGAATAAGATCATGTAGGACTTTTTATCGGCTTGTAATGTAGACTTGGGATCGGGTAGGATGACATTTGGGATAAAAGTGACTAAATCCTCAATGAGCACTGCACTGTATCTGTTATTTTGACATTTGTTACGCTTTGATGCTCGATCTTCTTTGTTGTGCTTCTATGCCCCTTGTTTTGTATTTGCTTCGACTTCTTTTGAATCTTGTGTTGGAGTTTTTACCCCTTTCTTTTCAATAAAAGTATTTTTCTTCTTCTTTTTTTTTATAATGATGATTCTCCATCTTTACTAGAATTATCTCTTTTTTTGTGCGGGGTTTTTTTATCCTTCTTCTTTGAAGTCATCTTTTATTTTTGTTCTTCTGGGCTATACATCCTTTGCCTTTGGCAGCGTTGATCTTAATCTTTGTCTGCAATTTATACGTATTTAGTACGCTTAATAAGGTGGGCCAAGAGGGGGATAGTGCGCGTAAGCACTCAAACGATATAGGCTCAGATGTGGCTATCTAACGAAAAGGCTTCAGGCCCAAAGGGGGAAATGCTAGGGACTGATGTCATTTGGTAGGCTGTGGAAGGCACAATCGGATCATAGATGGCCTACAATCCTTTCCCAAACCAAGCGTAACTTGGAATTTCGCCTCAATAAATATTCAAGCAAAGTTCTGGATCAACAATACAATTCAATGAACTAGTCTAAAGCTCACCACACAATGCACTTGAAACGATGAGTTTTACTTCGTTCTTATCTTAGATGTATACAAGAGAATTTTTCAAGTGTCACTCAGGTTTGATTAAAAGGTACAAAAGAGTCTATGGTTTACCAGGAAGTCAGTCCTTTCCATCATACCAATCTATTCTTTCTCATGCACACTCCTAACTGTGTTGGTACCAACCAGGTCAAAATCCTAATTTTATTTACTTAGAAAAAGAATGGGACCAAACCTGAATGAGGGTTGCCTATGTATCTTGTGAAAACAAGAATCAAGTTTGCGTAGTTCAGAAAAATTTGTCAATTTCTATGTAGTATGTATGAATGTACAAGAGTGGCGGTCATATTGAAAATAATATGAAAGATGATTAAGGAGGAACTGCTCATTGCATCAAAATTGTGTCGATCAGACGATCGAGAGGATGGATGCCAAGCATGAAGAGAGTTTTAAAATTATATCAATATGTCGACAAGATTGAAATGTTCAAACATTGAAGAAGTTATGCCATAATTTCGCCGCAGTTGGCAAGGATTGTTATGAATGAAAGAATATTGAATCCTTGCTTTGGAAGTGGGGATCGATACGCCGTAAATTTAATGGTTTACAATGTTTGAAAAAAGAATCTAGGTGTTATCGAACCAAAATTGGGTGAGTATTTAAAGATAGGCCGGCTACGGATTAATGTTATTGAGATTTGGATTTGAGGAAATATTTATTTGCACTCTTTGAAGACCTTTGGATAGCGTCTTTGAAATGTTACAAAAAATTTGCCCCAGTTTAATACTGGAGAAATTATTCTGAAATAGTGGAGAGACCAAACCCTAGTATAGGGCTACCTACGTATCTTGTTGAGACAAGAATCAAGTCAAAACGTAGTTCACACTATTTATGAGTTTGCACATGGTGTGATCTATTTTCAGAAAAGGAACTTTCCTAAATGGTTAAGAGTAGGACTGAATGATTGCGAGAAGACGCAGGACTGAATGATTGCGAGAAAACGCACTAACCTAAATGCATCGACTCTGAAACTATAGAATTCAAAAAAAAAGTGGATGAATGTAAGACACTCCCCGCATGAACTGCAGTGTGTGAAGTGTACGGCCAAAGACTCGATGAAATTGTGATTTATGATCAAATAAAATAAAGAATAATGTGTAACTTTTTTTACAATATACAGATATAGTGTATTAAACAAATAATGAATAAAAGAATTGATAAGGCAACAAAATTAATTTACACAAATAATGTAAAGAATTCATGAAAAAGTCTACACAATTTGCAATGTGAAACAGACAAAGAATCAAAGAATTAATATATGCAAAAATGTAAAAATACCTCCCTCAATTGAAAAATTAAGTCTATCATGGTTAGAACCAGCTGTTAGTCCCCAGAAGAGTCGTCATTCTGTCATGCCTTATTTTCGTCAAGGTTAAACAAAACATAACTTATGGACTCTAAATGAATTAAAATTTTGTACAGAGTCGCCAACTCATTTTTAAGGAAAATAAGGAAACAAGTTTATTTATTAACACGTATGATTGATGTTTTAGTCTGCAAAAATCAGTTGAGATTTTAGGTAAGCGTTCAAATTATCTCGAAGGGAAGGGATTAGGCACCCTTCTAGATCCACAACTATGGTACCCAGCTAGACTAAATTTATCAAAGAGGGAGAAGGTATATTTAAAAAATGTAAAAAATATGTGTATTAAGTATAAAATAATTCTTTTGAAAAATATAAATGTTTAAAACTATGTAAAAGTATATGTATATAAATAAAACATATTGTTATGAAACACATATAAAAGATATGTATAAAAATGTATAAATTACATATGGAAGAAAAGTATTTTTGTGACAAGTGAAAAGAAAGTGTTTTTTATGTACTATAAAAGGAAAAGTATTTTTACACATAATACTACGGACTTGATCGAGATTATGGAGAGAAAGATTTTATTTGCAAAGAAAAATTGCATAATGATGTAAACGTGTAGATTTACTTAATTTAATTTGTTTTTATCAATGTTAAGGGTCTAAGTTTGCCTAAATAACAGAAGGGAAAAAGAAAAGAAATACAAATATATACACATATAAAATATGTATTAAAATAATATTAATGTATATGTTGTTGTAAAATATATATAAACAAAAGCATATAAGTATATATATGTAAGGAAAAGACAAGATTGAATAAAAAAAATCGTTCCAAAGAAAAAGCCTACGTAATATTTTTTAATGTAAAAAGTATAAATTATTTGATTAAATAATTTAAGTTAATCTAATATTTATATATAAATATTAACGGCCTAAATTTGCCTAAACGCGCAGTGAAGATTAAATAAAGAATATCCCTCCCAACACCCCAAAAATAAAACTTTCACTATGATTAACATTTGTACAAGAGTAAGAATATAACAAATATAAGCACACAATTTAAAGTCTTCTTTGACTGTCATTCCCGATAAGTATTCCCAATAACCTATATAAACACTTGTAATAAAATGTTAGTAATAAATAAATAATAATCAAAATAAAATAAAAAGTATGTGTGCATATAAATATTTAAAAATATAATATTTGTTAGAAAATGGGCTCTGATAAAGTTTTGAAATATTATAAAGATTTTGTCATTGCCCAAAAATAATTATTTTTGTTACGTATTTGTATACTTAAAATTCGTCTTTTTATTTGTGAAGGCCTCGAAAATCTACGGATAATTTCTTCATCGGCCAAGTTTTGGCTCTTGATATAAAATAATAATTTTGTGAAAATAAAATCTATCTTTGTAATGGAATGGTCTCAATTATCCGACGGTTAGATAATATCATTGGCGAAGTGTCAGCCTTTGATATAAATAGTAAATTTGAAAATTTAAAGTCCGCCTTTGTAATGGAATGGCCTCAAATATCCAGATGAAGAAATAATTTCATTGTAGTATTTATTCATTATCAGTGTAGTAAATTATAAAGCAATGAAGGAACAAACAACCCCAAAAATTAGTCTGGGCACAGCGAAGTAACCCATTTATATAGTGAACTTTTGGGTGCAAGCTGACCCACGATGAATAACAGGAACAAAGTATAGCAGCAACATATCAGTGATAGTAATGGCAAAACAAAGAGCAAAATCACATGAAACAACAGTTTATAAGATCCAACAGAGAATATAGATACAATAATTAACCATAATAATCAAAGGTGAAAAAATAAAACACGACCGGATCTAGCCCGTTTTTCGGTGGATAGCGGCGGTGTGGTGTGTTGGTGGCTAGAACTCGAAGCCCGTTCGCCGGTGATCAACTTCGGTGAGGTGCGGCAGAATATGGAAAAGGGAAAGTGGAAAGAAGATGTGGCGGCGGCGGCTTCTAGTGTTCATCGGCGGAGTCGTTTGGTCAGAGAAGAATTAGGACGCGGAGCGGCGACTGGAGGTAGTGTGGGATGGATAATCTCGCCGGCTGATGCTGGTTGGGCGACGAGAAATGAGGGAGAGAGAAAAGGGGTGATGTGGTGATGGTGTCTCTGTGGTCGCCGAAGCTCGGCGGCAGGTGGCAGTAAACTTTGAGAGAGAAGAAGAGTGTGAGATCTGATTGTGGTGTATGTGTGTAGGTGTGTATTGTGTTGGTGTGTATATAGTATTATTTTTCAAAGAATTGTGTGGTTTCCCTTTTTTAAGGGGGTAGAAAATAAAATCTATCCTTTAAAATTTTGTCTCTTTTTGTGTGTAATCATTATATTGTATAAAAATAATTGATCTGATTCAATGGTTGTGGATCGTAAAAATATAGACATTAATTTGTAATTATGAAAAAATATAAAGAATGTTGAAAATATTGAAAGAATGTAATTAATTTAAAAAATATTATAAAAATATGATGTCATGTCGTGTTTGTGTGCATTTTGTGTATTTATTGTGTGTAAATGTGTATTTAAAAAGAAAAATAATAATAAATAAAATTTCAAATCTACTTTTTCCAAACACATCCCTTAAATTATGAATAGTAGGTGAAGGAAAAGTCAAGTGTCATAATGATGACAGAACCTTGACTTGACTGATTTACTGCTCTTTGTATTAAAATAATTGACTTGACTCAACTTTTGTGAATTGCAATAAATATTTAAAAATGTAGGTATTGATGTATAATTACAGAAAAATGTAAAACAATATTAAAATTATTGAAATGTAATTAATTTGAAAATACTATAAGAAATGTGATGATGTGTCGTGCACGTGTGCCAATGATTGTAAAATGTTAAAAACGATAATGAATTGATAAAAATTTCAAAATAAGAAAAATATATTAATAAATTATGAATAGTAAAAATGTGACAACAAATTGATTAAAATCCTAAAGGAAGGATGATTATCAATAATTTGTCAAACAATTGTAAAAATATGTAAAAATTATGTTATTGTTCCTTTTAACGATCAGGAAGCCTGAAGACGTTAATTTTCGGCACGAAGAGCAAAAATTGGGTGTCAACAAATATCCAGAATTCACTAGATATATTTATAGTCCGCCGAATGAGAGTGGAGAAACTTATGGAGTTCTAGGAACAAAAAGTTTATATCCAAGAATTTTAATATTTCCAAGAGGAATTCCTAGCTTCACAGCTAAATTATTAGAATTTGGGTATCTGGATAGAATATACATCAATCCAGATCTATCTAAATTAAAGGATTTACAGTTTCAATTAACAAGTTCAATAAAAAATTATGCTGAAGGGCAGGGAGTTTATTACAGATTATACAACATATCTATGGAATTCCAAGACGAAAAATTATATATTCAGACGATTAATTATATTTTGATGGAAAAATTAAAATTTTTTAGTATCAGTGCAACAAACATTGATAAAAGTCTTCCGTATTTAAATTCAAAATGAATTCGAACAAGAAGGGCCTTAGGAATGAAGGCATTATATAACATCCTTAAAAAAATATTATGAGGATAACTATAAAGTCCTTGACAGGGATACATATTGGGTTCTAATGACCAAATAAAGATCAAAATCTGAAGTCTAAAGGAAAAAATTATTGAATTTGAAACACACCAATTTAATGCCATACCAGAAACATGGACTATGACATGCAAATTCCTAAATCATAGACACAACAAAGAAGATGATGGAGACAACACATCAATTTTTGACGAAAAGTGATCTACAGATAAAAGCAGCCTAAGGGCAAAAATGGAGCAAAAGACGTAAGCACTTACATCAAAGACTCGTCGGCACAAAATGACAAAGAAGAAAAGAATGAGTGGACCTCTCAGTACAAAAGCAGCCACAAAAGTAAAATAGGACCTTATCCAGATAAGGAACTAAAAAAGAAATAAAGTCTTTTGTCAGAATGACCCAAAAGAAATATAAAATTATACTTCTACCCTCCTTACATCTATAAAAGGAGAGATAGAAACTTAGAAGAAGGCTAGGGAGAGGAAGGGTCATAACCTCAATCAAGTGAAGTGAATTAAGGGGGGAATGGTAGAGTTTTGATAGAGGATGTTCACATTAAGAAGAGATGGCAGGAGTATTTTCATAGACTTCTAAACGAGGAGGTGGACAAAGGTATTGTGTTAGGGGAGCTGGAGCGCTCAAAGGAGAGCCATGATTTTAATTACTGTAGATGTTTTAAGGTTGAGGAGGTTAGAGGGGCTATTCGTAGGATACGGAGGGGTAGGGCGACGGGGCCTGACTAGATTTCAGTGGATTTTTGGAAGTATGCTAGTGGGGCAAGTTTAAGGTGGTTGACTAATTTGTTTAACGTTATTTTTAAGATGCCGAGAATGCTTGAGGCTTGGAGATAGAGTACGATGGTTCCGTTATATAAAAATAAGGGTGACAATCAGAGTTACAACAACTATAGGGGTATTAAGCTGTTGAGTCACACTATGAAGATTTGGGAGAGGGTGGTTGAGCGGAGATTGAGGAGGGTCGTGTCCATTTCGGAGAATTAGTTTGGTTTTATACCTAGTCGCTCGACGACAGAAGAAATCCACCTGGTGAGAAGATTGGTGGAGCAGTATAGGGAAAGGAAGAGGGACTTGCATATGGTGTTCATCGACCTGGAGAAGGCGTACGACAAAGTCCCTAGGGAGGTTCTTTGGAGATTCTTAGAGGTGAGTGAAGTTTTGGTGGTGTACGTCAGAGCTATTAAGGACATATATGATGGAGGAAAGACTAGAGTGAGGACAGCGAGAGGAGACACAGGGCATTTTTCAGTCAAGATAGGTTTGCATCAGGGATCGACTCTTAGCCCATTCCTTTTTACATTGGCGATGGATGTGTTGACGTGGAGTATTCAAAGGGAGGCACCTTGGTGTATGTTATTTGCGGATGATGTAGTATTGATCGATGAGACGCGGGGAGGTGTGAATGAGAAATTTGAGGTTTGGAGGCAAACCCTTGAAACTAAGGGGTTCGGGTTGAGTAGGTCTAAGACAGAGTATTTAGAGTGCAAGTTTAGTGACTCGAGTCAGGAGGACAAAGTGGTGGTGAGGTTGGATTCCCAGGATGTTTGCAAGAGGGATAGTTTTAAGTATCTGGGGTCTATGATTCAGGGGAATATTGAGATTGAAGAGGATTTCTATAAATGTATTAGAGCAGGTTGGATGAAGTAGAGGCTCTCCTCGGGAGTGTTGTATGATAAGAAGGTGCCCCTTAAGCTTAAAAGCAATTTTTACAGAGTGGCAGTTCGTCCGGCTATGCTGTACGGAGCTGAGTGTTGGCCAGTCAAGAACTCCCACATTCAAAGATTAAAGTATCGGAAATGAGAATGTTTCATTGGATATGTGGACTTACTATAGGGGATAGAGTTAGGAATGAGACTATCCGAGAGAAGGTGGGAGTGGCTTCGGTGGAGGACAAAATGCCAGAAGGAAGGTTGACATGGTTTGGGCATGTGAGGGGAGGGGCACGGATGTCTCAATTTGGAGGTGCGAGAGGCTAGCTTTGGATGGCTTTAGGAGGAGTACAGGTAGGCCAAAGAAATACTGAAGGGAGGTGATTAGACATAACATGAAGTAGCTACAACTTACTGAGGACATGACCCTAGACAGGAAGATGTGGAGATCATGGATTAGGGTAAAAGGATAGTGTGAGTGTGTGGGTTGTAGAAAGGTAGTAGGAGAGCGCTTGTGTAGCCGAGTTAGTAAGCCTAGGTCTACGTCCTTGAGTAGGAGCCTCTAGTCTGGAGAGTTTAGGTGTGGTAGGTGTCTTTGGTCTGGAAGTGTATTGTTACTACTAGGTGGGTGTCCTCTTTCTTATGTCTTATTTTGAATTGCAAGTATTTCGCTTATTTTTGTATTTCTTTGTTATTTATTTTGTATTTTATGTTTATTATTTCTTATTTCGTCTATGCCATCCATCCTGTTTCATGTTTCATTACGACCTTGGTGTACTATTCTCTATCTTGAGCCTGGGTTCTATTAGAAACAACCTCTCTACTTCCGCGGAGGTAGTGGTGTGGACTGCGTACATCTTACCCTCCCTAGACCTCACTTTGTGGGAATTCACAGGGACTGTTATTGTTGTAGAAACTCAGAAAAAGGCAGACTATATTTTTCTTAGAAGCTTTAAATCTAAGAAAAATTGTTAGGTGTCTTAATGATAAGTGAGTAAAAAATACTTCTCCCAACAAGGAAAGGTATCCTATTAGTGTGTATGTATGTTAGAAAGATCTGATTAAAGATTTTTCTTATGTAATATTTTCATGGAATAAAGATTTTGTTTCTATATTCTTTATCCACCGCAAGTGTTAGTCATAAGTGAAGGTTGTGCTCTTCAACCTTATAGGAGGAAAGATACCAAGTTAGCCTCAGACTGAGCTTCATAATAGGCTATACAATCTTTCATTGCCAAATGAGAAGTATTGCGGTACTGATATAATTAGCATAAGAAGAAGTTGAAAGGTATAAACATAAACTCTATACTTCGTGAAGCTATTAACATAAGAATAAATCTAGCTTCATATCTGTTCTATCATATTCGTACATACTATATGATACTAAGTACCTACAGGGAATAACCATCATCATGAAAACTTTAATATCTCAAAATGAAAGTTATTCAACCACAACTAAAAAAGATCAGAAAAAGATTTTGGAAATATTGAAAGTTAATAGAAACTCTTGACAAAAATATTTCAAAGATGCAAGATTATCTTTGAAAAAGTTTGATTACAAATGTCACACTAATTGACATGATATATGAAGCTCTCATGCTAAGAGAAACAAAAAATTTTCTGTATAAGAATTGGACTCTTTTATTAAAAGAATCTATATTATATATTGCTTAATGAGCTACTATACTATTTTCCTTAATGAAAAAACCTTGATCACCATCTTAAAGGTAATTAAATTGAGTAAGGATTTTCAAGAAAAAATTCTTGAAAAAATCATCGACAGTCTTGTTAAAGAACAATGGTCTATTCATAGTTATTCATATGTAGATAGCTATGATGACCTATACTATTTGTGTGATGAAGGTTATTTCTCTTAATAAATTGATTAAATTACGCTGAAATACCCTGCTTGCGAACGGCTCATATATATCAATTTGGAATATATCATATAGTTACAACATATCATAAAAAAACTAATTCATATTTATAAGAAAAGCACAACTTAATCCTTTATGATATATCTAAATGTATACATCATATACTGACTGAGTATCATGTATGACTGAGCACATGATATATCATATACTAACAAGTAGGGGTGTTGATGTTTTGATTTTTAATCAAACCGAACCGCGATCCAAACCAAACTGATTAAAAAAATCGATATTTGGTTAGGTTTAGTTTGATTTGGTTTTGAATTTTAAAAAACCGATACTAATTTGGTTTGGTTTGGTTTTACTCTAAAATAACCGACAAAATAACCAAACCAAACCAATATATATAATATAATTATTTATGTATTATTCATAAATACAATATAAATATTTGTTACATTTTATTTTTAATCATGATTTAACTTTAGTCGTAACACATTAAGTCATTTCTTCATCTAGTTGCTAGTACTTTATGAGATTCTAAGTGAATTCTCATTTTGAATGATAAGTGATACTAATTGTGAAAATAATTAGGGGTGTGCATCGGTCGGTTCGGTTCTTTTTTACGTGTTATTGATTCGGTTTATCGATTTTCGGTTTTTAAATATGTAAAACCAATAACCAACCAATAAGATATTTTCTTATCGGTTTCGATTTATTGGTTTTTGTTCCTTAACGGTTCAGTTTTCGGTTTAACCAATAAGAAAATACTTATAAAATAGAAATAGAAATAGTAACAACTAACATAAAAAAAATGAAATCTTAATCACCGCCAAAACCTACGCAATGCATTTTAGTTTACAAGAACCTTCAAACTTGAACTAAATGTTAGTTAGGAAAAAATTGAATCCTAATTGTTGGAAGCTATAAATGCTTCAAGCTTTTTATTACGATAATAGCCGAACTTTATATTGTGCCTTTATTACCCTAAGTAGGTTAATACTTTGTGAATCACTGAATTATGAATTAGAAGTACATATAATCTATATATACACACACACACACATATAGAGAGAGAGAGAGATAGAGAGAGAGATTTAAATATATAATATAAATAGGGATAAAACAATAACTTAGTGTATCCTTATTGGGTTATTGGTTTACCCAATAAAATTTTTTATAAAACCAATAAAAAATCATTAACCCGATAACTGAATACCAATAAACCAATAATATTTTTATCGATTCGATTTATCGGTCGGTTCGGTTTTTGCACAGCTCTAAAAATAATATATTGTTGTATACTGAAATTTATAGCTGAGATTCATTTGACTATAGATAATCATTAATTTTAACTTTCTTTTTGAACCTTGTTGAGCAAGAAGTTTATGTGTTCTCCTTTTGAGAGATTTATCATATTATTCTGTTAAATGTAGTTTTAAAATATTTTTTTAGAAGCGCTCATTTGGTGTTGTTCATAGCTTTGCCGAAGTATAACACTCAGTTGACATCTTAGTTTCAAGGTTGAGACACAACACTCAGTTAACATCTCATATGTTAGATTGGATTTGTTTGTTTTTTTTAATTTTCTACTTTTATCATTAGCTAAAGTTATAAACCAAAAAAATCGAACCAAACCGAACTAAATCGACAAGAACCAAACCGATGGTTATTTTCTTGTTTGGTTTGGTTTGTTTTGGTTTGGTTTTAGAAATTTAAAAATCGACTAAGTTGATTTGGTTATGTTTTTGACCAATAACCGATCCAAACCAACCCATGAACACTCCTACTAATAAGATATCATAAAGAACTAATTCATTTCTTCAAAAAAGAGCTCAAAAATGCATATGATACCAATATTTGTATTATATATTATTATGTTGAGAAAGTAGTTATGCTGGGATAAATTATAATGGAATAAGTTATACTGGGATAAGTTATGCTGGGATTATTTTTTATTGAGTGTTTGATTTGTTGTATTCAAAGTAATATGCATGGTATAATTTCTAAGAATAAATTAATTGATTACAAAATACCCTCCATCTTATTTAACTTTTATATATATATATATATATATATATATATATATTTCTTTTCAAGCTTTAAATATTTATTTTATCATCTTATTTAGCTTAATTTTTTTGTGTGTGTGCATTTTCATGATTATATCGTGTGTATTTTAAAAATAAAACTTTCATATTATTTAGCTTTAATTTTTTTGTGTGTGCCTTCTCATGATTATCCCGTGTGTGTTTAAAAAAAAATCTTACTACATCTTATTTAATTTGAAATAAAAACTTTCAACTTAAGTTTGTTAAAGGCAAAGAGAATTTGTTGTTTATGTCACTTCATTTAAACACATATCACTCATATAATATAGAATATTAAAATTCATTTTAATTGATATATACAATATCAATTTTCAAGTAATTAAAAAACTATTTAATTTAAAATATGTAATTCAACAGTAGAGTCGACATTTTTATTATTTTTTAGAGACGTTAAAATATATAAATAAACATAACAATTATTCAAATAATTTTAACGTATAATATATATATATATATATATATATGTGTGTGTGTGTGTGTGTGTGAATGAAATGAAAAATATACATTGAACTAAAATAATACCTTGATCTATCATTTCTTTCTTTGAACTGAAATATACTCGGACTGCAAGCATATATATGTGTGTGTGAAATGGAAATCATAGGGTTTGAGGGTATTTTTATCGTTTTATAATTTTATACCAAAAATAAATTGTCTTGGGATAGTAATACCACCATATGTATGGATAACTTATCCCGGTACTATGTATTAATCCCGAGATAAGTTATCCTGAATATTGACAACCAAACGACGGATTAAAATTTTTATACTGAGATTATTATTTTATCCCAAGATTATTTACTTTATTATCGCACACCAAACGACCCCTCAGAATATATGATATCCTGACAAGGTGTCATGAAAAATTATCCTTCTCTTAAAAATAATTTTCAGTCGCTTATGATACCCACATGGTATATATCATATGTTGACAAGATAAAAGACAGAAAAGACATCCCCCCCTCCCCCCCCCTCCCCCCCCCAACCTAACCTCCAAACTCACGTTAGGCCTTTAACTTAACTTTCGTTTATTTACCCCCCTTAACATCTTTAAAGTGAATTATTTTTACCCCTAAAGTTGACGTGGATTTTAAAAATAAGCGCATTTTTTAATTTTAAAACAGATATGGTCCCACTTTTTTTAATATATATATATATATATATATACACATACATACATACATACATACATACATACATACATACATAAACCCACCCCTTACCTCTCACCCCACCCTATCTTCATCTTCTTCATACCCCCAGCCCCCCTCGCCCCCCACCCCCATTTTTTTTATTTCTTCTTACAACCCACCCCAATTCATTTTCTCCTTTTTCTAATTCCCCATCTCCACTTCTATCATCTTCATTAATTTCTTCAAGAAAGAAAAAAAATGTATGAAAAGTTATGAATTTTAATGGGTTAGAAAATAATTTTGGAAAAAAAATTCTTTCAATACATGATTGTTGAACTAAATTACTTATGTGATTTTTCAAGAAAACTATTGCTGGATTTATGAGATTGCCCTTTGTATCCACCATTTTTGAACCTTGAAAAAGTTTGAAGACAAGAAAAATGAGTTTATTATCGAATTTGTGGTTGATGTTCAAATTGATTATTGGGGTATGTGAAGTTGTACTTGAATTTTGCGTTTGATTGGTATGAATTTTGCTAGTTTAATTTTGTATCCGCCATCGTTGAAGCTTAAAAAAAATTGAAAACAAAAAAAAAATGAGTTTGTTGAATTCATGATTGATGTCTAAATTGATTATTGGAGTTTTCTGATGATGTTGTAAAGTTGTGCCTGAAATTTGAGTTTCTTGATTTGGTTGTTTGATGAAGGAATAATTGGTGTTTCTTGAATTGTTGTTCCTTGAATTGGTTGTTTCTTGAATTGGTAATATGCTTTAAGTTTGAAGTAGATAGAAAAGGGAGATGAGGGGAGAGGTGGGATAGTTTGAAGAAGATAGAAAGGGGGAAGGATATACTTTTTAATTTTTTTTTAAAAATATATAAAAATAAAGTGTGGGGGATTAATTTTTTTTTAGAAAAATTGAACTTCTTACATGGTAATGACGTGGCTCCAACGTGGCGTTGATGTGTTGGCGAGTGTAACACACTCTCCGTTGTGGGAGTGGTATTAAGTCTTGAAGGGTGAAAATAATTCACTTTAAAGATGTTATGGGGATAAATAAACAGAAGCTAAGTTTAAGTGCTAAAGAGAGTTTCGAAGATAAGTTCAAGGAAAAAAGATCTCTTTTCTCTATAAAAGAAACCCATTCCGCCAAAAGAAAAAAATATTACAAAACTACAACAAATAGAATTTAACCTTAATTTTGATATTTTATTTTTAGCAAGTTAATCTTTTATTTTAAAAAATACAAAAAAGAGAGTCATGTTTTGAATATAAATAATGAATCCTTTTCCATTCCTAACAAGATTTTTTTTTATAAAAATATTTTTTCTATTAATTTATATTTTAGTAATAAATAAGCTAATAAATATAGCATTTCTCTTAACAATTAGGTTGCATTTTAATTATATTTTTTATTTTTATTAATGTAAAAAGAATAGATAATATTTTTATAGTCATATTTTAGTTTTATCTTTGAAAAACTAAAACAAAATAAATAACAAGACCCAAAAAAGAAGAGTCTGAATTAGTACCAATAAAAGATTGTCTCTTCACTTTTAGCGAAAGTTGCAAAAGAGGACAAGGATAATTAGTTTGTAACTTTGTATCCTATTGCAAATAAGGTAAATAATTCATTCGCAAAAGGGCCTAATTTACCGTTCAAATTTGAACAAGGGCGTATTCACGTATATTTTCTTTTGGGTGCACGAGCATTCATTGAACCTAAACTATATATTACTTTATAAAAGTTTCTTAGAAATGACAATATCAATAGTGTAAATTATCTGAACAAAGTTAAATATGTTATCATTTCAAACATTTTTATATTTCGTACAACTTCATCCGTGATTCATACACTGAACTCGCTAAATAACTGTTATTTTCATCAATTAAAATCTGTATTCACAAATATGAACTTCAAAAATAAGTTCAAATCAATTTATGAACAACAAAAATGAAGTTCAAACTATTTGAAAAAGTTATAAACAAACATAAAAAAAGATGAAGATAGAAGAATCAAGCCTACTAAATTTGTAGTGTGTCCTTAAGAAAATTATATCCTCTAAGGATAGAATGATTTACTCTAGCAAAATAATGGTACTTCAAATTTCACTGAAGTTCGAACTCACTCAACAACATCAAATCACACTTGAGCATTTGTAAGAAAGGAGGAGTTTTTAACTTCGAAGCAATGATTCTGAAAAATTGTAGTGTCTCGAATCGTTCGGACTATTTGAGGGGGCTGAGGTGAGAACAAACCAAATAAAATGTTGAGAGGTGTTTGTGTTGGATTTTGCATTTGCAAACCTCTCAGTCACAAACCACTAGTTCAAATAGTGAACTAAAGGGTCGTGTCCTTCATTGTATTTTATCTTAAAAGATAGATTCTCGATTATTTGACAAAGGCGAAGTTGAAGCTGAGTGACCGACACGAAATAAAATGCTGAGAGGTGTTTGTGTTGGATTTTGCATTTGAAAACCTCTCAGTCGCAAACCACTCCACAAATCAATAATTCAAATAGTGAACTAAAGGGTCGCGTCCTTCATTGTATTTTATCTTAAAAGATAGATTCTCAGTTATTTGACAAAGCCGAAGTTGAAGCTGAGTGACCGACACCAAATAAAATGTTGAGAGCTGTTTGTGTTGGATTTTGCATTTGCAAACCTCTCAGTTATTTGTCAAAGTCGAAGTTGAAGCTGATTGACGAATGATGGTGTGAGACTTGACTTCTTACCTCGCTAATATAATGGAGTAATGCTTCTACTTTTAAGCACAAGAAAAATCCTTTCTCCCAACAGTGTGGGAGAAATAGATTTTTCATAAAGTGAAAGTACATTTTACTTCTCCATTTTTCATTCGCATGTCAACGCTAGAACCCAACCATAACCGCGTACCATACATATCCGATAACACAAAGACTTCCTTATCTCAAAGTCAAAAAAGGTATCTTTTTTCCGATATGTTTCCCAATTTATTGGCATGCAAACCATTGGAAGATTGAGTTTCAATGGGATAAGTCTTAAGTCAAAATCACATACAGCGAGCGAATAAATTAAATTTTTAAATAAATTAATGTGATCAAAGCCAATACAGAAATTTCATTAAAATCATCGTTACATTAGACAAAAGCGAAACAGAATTGGGTACAACACTCGAAAACATAGAGGACCTCAATGAAATGATACAATATTTTGGAGTTTTTTGATCAAGGAATAACAGCACACTTATTGCCAAGACTATGGACATTATTTAGCTTAATTATATTAATGGCAGTTGTAATAATCATAAGCAACAAACCAATGAAAGAAGCAATAATAGCTCCTTCACCATGACTACAAAATGTTTGAAATTTATCACAAATTTTGTTCCATCTTGCATGAGAGTTGCCATCTTTACCAAGTTGTCCCATAAAAGCTGCTGAGCTTGCTCCACTAGAGACTAATGCCACATTTACCTACCACACAATGAGATTAATTGATCCATTAATTGAACAATGAGTAATTAACTAACTAGTGGTTAATTAATTGATTAGTTACCAAGTCTAGGATTCCAATCACATAAAATCTTAGTCCCTTATAATCGTATTTTCTTCCAATAAAACAAGATGCCAACATGAGAAGGTTATGGAGACTGCATAGTCCATTTGCTATAACAAAGAACCTGCATCCACAAATTAATTGTTTAGGGGTATATTTGAGAAAAAAGATAATATTGGGGGCTTCTATGGGTATATAAGTTAACCAAAGTGCTCGAGCACCACGATTATATATATAAAAGATAGTTAGAAGAAAGAGCTTACACAAAAGCTGGAGTATGCTGGAACTTAGCATTAAGTGTGGCCTGAATTGGAGTGGTACCAATAGTGGCAACAACTATAGTTTTTTCTTGCTTGTTAAGTGCCATAACTAATGTTGCTGAAATTGTTGCACCAAATGTCAATAACCTCAACAATGGCATCACCCAATCACAGTAATCCTTAGACTTAGTAATGTTGTAATTTTCCACTACTACTGCTGTTTTTTGTCCATTTCCTTCTTGAGCCATTTTGTGTGTTTTAATCCTATCCAATAGACAGTTGATTCCTTTATATATAGAGGGGGCAATTAGTGTTTCTTTTTTTATTGTACATTTTCTTTGTCATCAAATTAGGTTAATCAGTGGGTGGGAAAAATGAAAGGCTTTTGTGTGCAAGTATGTAACAAGTTTAGACATGATCTCTGAGTAGGTATGTGGTGATTATGAAAGGAAAGCTGGGAGCAAAATCAAGTTTTACACTTGGGCCCTGGTGAAAAATATTCTTCCATTGTACTTTTGTTCAACAAAATATATCTACTTACAAACTTTCTCAACAACACAATCAGCTTTGATTATTCAACAATTTATTAGGCCTTGAGTGGAGGAATATAGAAAAAAAAGTCACTACTTTGAAAAAATGGTTAAATATATTCTTCATCATATTTTGAGATCAAATTAACCCTCGTTGTTATACTTTATAGTTAAATTTATTCTTCTACTTTGAAAAATTAGTTAAATATATCGCTCATTATACTTTGGCATCAAATTTACCCTCGCTATCATACTTCGGGTCCAAATTTACCCTCGTTGTTAATAAAATTTTTACATGTACCCTTCTTTTAATAGAAAGGTCCAAATCAATGTTAAATTGACCATTTTTCTAAAATACAACACACCCTAATCTGACTCGTTCGATCCGACCCACAAAAAATACACAAACAAATATATTCCTCCCTCCCTCAGTTCTGTTGGTCAAATTTTTTCAACTAACAAATATACTTCTCTTTCAACGTACTGCGCTGATAGGATGTTTATAAATGAACAAAAAATAAAACAAAATGAGATAATGCAAAGGCATGAAATTGGAGAAAATGTCTATTACAAACTCTGCTCCTATTCTAATTATGTTCAAATTTCAAAATTTTGTATGCAATTCTATGCGCATCTAGATTCTAGAATCAGTGGATAATTTTTTTGAGCAAATGACACGATAAAAAATTTATGTAGATTTAAATTGTATATAAAGACATAATGAAGAGATGTCAAGATTGACACATTAGACCTCTTAACTGAATCATCCAGACAAATACTAAGTGGGCCTAATCTCCTGAATTTGACTGTTAAATGTCATTTTTCATGAATTTGACTGTTAAATGTCATTTTTCATTAGCTCTGTACTAATGCGGATTCATTCTTCATGAGCTATGCACTGGTACATATCCAATGGCTTAATCTTATTGAAAAAATTTGATCAACAAAATTAAAGAGGATATATTTATTTGTGTCTTTTTTATGGCTCAAGTTAAGTCGGGCGGATTAGAGTAGGGTGTACTTTAATTTTTAAAAAATGAAACACTTGACATTGATTTGAACATTTTTATATCAAAAGAAGACTACATGTGAAAAGTTTCTTAATAATGAAAGTAAATTTAACTCAAAAAGTATGACATGATATATTTAGCCAATTTTTTCGAAGTAAGAGGATAAATTTAGCCTTAAAATACAACATCAAGGATAAATTTAATCCAAAGTGTGATGAAGTATATATTTAATTAATTTTTCCAAGCAAAAGAGTAAATTTGACTTTTTTCCCCCCAAAAAATTCTTATTTATCTTTTCTTTGAGTAACATACCCAAGTTCTCAATCTCAAGAAGAAACCACAGGGCAAAGTAGTTGGACCAAAAGAACTCCCAAAAAAAAGAAAAAAAATTTAATCCTTCACTCTTTTTTGAGACTACTAGGAGAGGCTGAAGGACCATATCATATTCATATTAATCAAGGACAGAATCCAGGATAAGTTTTGTAGGTTCATTTGGAAGATGCATAAAAGCACACTTATTCAGAGCGCACTAAAACTCTAGATCCTGAATTTGCCTCTTAAAGCAAGCCGTTAAAGACATTTCATCGTATATGGTGATATACATAAACATATGGCATATAAGGTACATAATATCATTCTTTAGTTATGACTTTGGGCATATTCACGCCACAAATCTAATGCGTAGTTATCAATTACAGACTCCAAAATAGTCAGCACACTTGGTGTAGAATCAATCACTCCCAAATCATATTCAAAATGTTACACAAAAAAATAGGGATATGGCTGTAGTATTAACACTAAACACTACCATATTTTATATGCAGCGGCTGTCTTTATACTCATCTTTCCAATTGATGCAAGCAAAACTCTCAAACTGTCGTCCACGAACAACAAATTTAACTGACAAGCTATGATGTTGTTGTTACACCGACAACTACATTGCTCACCTAGAAATGTAAAATGGTATCGTTAATGACAAAGTGGAGAAGCTAAGAGTCAAGAAGCCAAGAGGTTAAACATGACGGAACTTACCAACTTGCCACTCTCATCAACAGACATTGGGTTTTGGACAACAACAGTTTGATTTTGCGAACGAGCCTTGGCCTTAAAACAGATACAAACACATTTCAGAAATCAATTTTGCTCAAATTAGAAAATTGCAAGGCAGAAGAACACACAGCAGACTTATGAACTCACAGTTGAAGAGGATGCTGAAGCAGCTGTAACAGTGCCATTAGGAGGGGGCAAAGGTGCATGAGCTCTTCCATCTCCTGCCTGCAAAAAGATGCATATAAAGACACATGAAAACTGAAATTCCTCATCACAATCAGGTGAGCATGCAAAACAGCCTAAGCGATCAATTAGTAACTAAAAAGACCTGACTTTCGCCAAACCTCAACAAACACAGGAGGAATCAATGATTAACAGGTTTACAGTTTCCACATCACTTTTGGCAGCTTTGTTTCCTTACTCACTCACCCACCCTGCCACAATCTGTGATATCAATAACTTCTAAACTTTTGAAGCTAAAGTCAAAATAGGTTTGCATTTAAAAGGCTGGTGATGCTGATACCACAAGCTCGATCAGGATCATAAATCTCTATATAACAATATCATCCCGACTTCCCTTCCAACATAAGCTTCTCCATCAAACTTCACAAGAATTAAACCACTCTGACACTTTCCTTTATGTGAAGTCCTCAAAATGTGCCCATGATTTTCAATTTAATCTACTTGCTTTACAATCCATGATATGAAGTGATGTTAATCGCTTTTAGCTACTGATTCCTTAGGTTCAGACTTTAGTGGAGAAAAAAGAACAAGACACAAGCAGCTTAAACAGAACCCAACCCATCACCCTGAGTTTCAATGTCTCAAGTATAGGCTATTTTGAATGCATTAATTATTCCCTTTTTAGCTCCTTTGATTCCGATCATCCTACTCTCAATATTTAGTAGAAGGCTTAATATTGTGATTGTAATTATTTGCAGCACAGTAAAGCGTAATAAACTTGTCCACACCTGGTGTTTACACCAACCAATGAATGCAAGACACATCTTTCGTACACACATTTTATCCCTTATTTACAGTTATGATATGATATATATTCTTACTTTAAATTGTGATTAAACTATGTCAGTGTGGTAGTTGGTTATTCTCTGATTCTAACAAGGTAGGTAAATATTATATTAATCACTAAATACAGAATATTTTAGGAGCATTATGAGATACGACACATTGAATCCGGTCAATATTTCCCCAAGCTCATGGAAACCTCGTCCAAATCAACCATTATAATAAATTTTATACATAAGATGTCATTCAGATGGCAAACTTTAAAAGGCGATACAACATTAAATAAGTTCAAGCAGAGTAAAATCTGGAAATTATCCTTTCAAGAGAGTCCCCGCTCTGAAGTTAGAAAAAGAGGACTTAATTAATGAACACCCTTTTCTCAGTTTGTATGTGTTTGTTTGGGATAAAGTTACATAAACACTCTTTGTTTAGTAGGGAGCAGATTGAAATAGACAAATTAGCAACAGGAAATAATGAAACATACTGAAATACTGAAAGCATAATCTTAAAATTCATTCTTTTCTTTTGCTTCTCTAATTTTTAGTAACTGTGCAGGTGCATCTGCATAGAAAGACACACTGAACTATATGGACGAAGAATCAGCAAAAATTTCACCAAAGATCAAAAAGAAAAATGAATCATCATACTCACATTAACATTGGTAATATAATGGCATACTGCACATTTAACCGAAGGAGCTCCACATGGATACATCAGCATCATACGGCAGTTCCCGCAGTAGACATGAGCAAACTGGTTAGGACCTGAAGATTGAGAGCAGAATTATATATCATCCAGGGAGTTCTTTGAAACAAAAATGGCACAAGATAAACAGGTAGCGAGAAAACTAAGCTCTATCTAAGGTACAAACCTTCAAACAAAAACAACGCATCTAGTTCTTTACCTTAGAAAATTCTAGTAAAAGATAGAAAATGCAATTTTTTTAGGTACAATCCCCTTAATTCAATCCATCCGAGATAACTATCTCAACTTGGACACCTTTCTTTACAGATTAGCTCTAGTAAAGAGGCCCCTGATTTTGCACATAACGTTAGTGCCCAATTTCCATTGGCACACTACAATGTTTGTCTTATCATGGTCAACCTACAAATCTTGTTAACCCACATTAGTGCCCAGAAAATGATTTTCAATTTTCCCATGTTTGGTTGGTTAAAATGTTTGGAAAACATTTTCTCTAGGAAAACAAGTTCCTTATAAGTGAGTAAAATGACTTCCCTCCTGGAAGTAGGGCAAAACAAGTTGCATAAATGACATTTCAAATTTATTGTCTCCTCCCTACCCATCAAAATCCCCCAACCCCCTCTCTCTTTCATCTCATCCCGCTTCCATAGTATTTTGCTAGATAACATAAAAATGCTCTTGGGATAATATTTTCTTGCTTGCTTACCAAACACTAGAAAATAAATAAGACCCACTTGTTTTCCAAGAAAAAATTATCTAAAACCCACTTTCCATGGAAAACATTTCCCTTCGTACCAAACACACCCCTAGGGGAAAATATAACTCTTGAGTTTGAAAGGAAAGAACACGATTCACTATACACACCCACTTTGATTGCTCGTGTACAGATTCGAGTAATATTTTCTTTAACCCACAAAAGACACATGTAAACAGACTTGGTCAGTGACATATAAGAATGTGTGCATGGAGAAAAATATATACACCAAGTTCTCTCCACTGCCTATAAGTCATAAACTAAGTTCTCTTCGCAATTATAAGTGTGCTGAAAACAAAGCAGATATGACCAATAACTAAAGCTGATGAGCAGATATTACAGCATATCATATATATCTTTCGTGAAATGGCTACTAGTTTACAAAGAGCACCAGTAATATAATAATTTATTATTTTCAATGAACTACCAAAGTAAAGAGATATCAATTATAGTTACACCTATCTATCAGGCAAAACTTATGATTAAATTGAGCCTCGACAGGTAAAAACCTTACACAGAGATAGAATAATGAAACTTTTTGGTGATCCCATGATCATGTGCCACTAAGTCTGGCAAAGACATAAATTTATACAGCCTTTCCTCAAGACAAAAGTTTGAAGGGATCTAAAGTTGCAAATTTAATCTAGGACCACACTCTAAACTCATTACATAGATCGACTAAAAAGACGACCACACTGAAATGTTCACTTATGTAATCTATAGTTACATCACCAAAATAATGTAACTCTACCAACAAAAAAGTTCATGCTATACAAGCATAAAAGCGCTGATATCTCAATTTGAAATCTCATATGATAACTTCTTACAGAGATGTAGGAAAAAGATCTCATATGATAAATGAAAAGAGCCGAAGCTAAAGCTTACATGGAAAGCATCAAAAGCTATATTTCATATTACCCTCAAAGAAATGACACATTGCATTCTAGCAAAGAGACATTAGGTTTTCACAAAACAGACCAATATTAATCTTAGAAATCAACAAAAGGGAAGTTGTAATAAACTGTACCTGGGACAAGGTTCATCGTATGACAACAGGAGCATCTCACACTGGTCGCCCCACGTGGATGCATAAGTAATGTACGGCAGCCTCCACATATCAGTTGAGCCATTTCCATTCCTGAGAAAGGTCAAATTTAAGCAACACCTTCAAGTAACAGATACAACGACAACTACGCCTCAATCCATATCAAGACAAAACATCAACAATAACTATGTCTCAATCCAATAGATCCGTACACCAAGCCTCCCCAAAACCTAGCCCCCATAATGGCTTTATCTTACCATATCATCATTACGCATTACCATTAGATATACTTAAAATGTTTAAATACACTAATTTCCTTTCCTAACAACAATCTTCTAGCAACAACACTTCTCATCAACATCGGAGGCGACCTTAATCCAAACAATTTGCCACAGAAACTTGAAAAGAATGGTCTTGTAACAGCATCAGAATAGAGAAAACAACAGATACCAGGAGGCGGGACAGGGGTGAGTGAATTGCACACTGCACAACAGACATTAGAAGCTCCTCTGGGATAAAGAAGAACCGTCCTACAACCACTGCACGTCAACTGACTCTGCATATCTGCAGAGCAAAACATTAAACAAATAACCATCCCAAGCTCAGAGACTAAATCAAGAACTGATCTTTGAGTTATAATTCTCAAGATTGTAATAAATCTTTTTAAAAGAAGACAAAAAAGATTTCACCTTTCAATATTTTTGAATTTCTGCCAACAAGTTAGGTAAAAATATTCTTCCTGCTTGACAAAATGAAAGAGAACAATAAATAATTTTCTTCAAACTACGCCAAAAAGAATATCAAGCAAGGTTCTTTCACTAATAATTCATCCAATGGTTAAATCTACAATTTTTTTCATGATAAAGACCCATAAATTGCTTAATCAAACTCCATAAAACAATCAAATTACAACCAACACAAATATTTGTAAACAATCTACAAATTCAAGATAACACCATAATTATCCAACCAAATAAAGGAGAAATTTTTGTTACCAGTAAATGAAGAAGAAATCTGAAAGATAGGGTACCCCTTTATTATATATATGTATATATACAGTAAAGGGTACTTGGGAAAATGTCTGAAAATGGGTTGGAATTGAAATGGAAATCTGAGTGAAAATTCCGAAAGAAATTGGGTAATTCAAGATTGACAAAGATTGGTTTAGTTTTTTTTTTATTTTATTTTTTTGATATCTCTTATGCTACATCTTCTTTCTTTGTTTTCTCTATTTTATTGTTTTCTTAATTAATATAATTCTTCTACTCTTCTCTCCCTTAAATTTGGGAATAAATGCTTCTTCTTCTTCTTTTTTTGACATTTGTCAAAATAAAATATTCTTTCGTTTTATTTAGCGTAATATTTTTTTTTAATTCGTTCAAAAATATTATTTTATTATAATTAAAAATAATTTAATACTTAAGAATTTATTTTAGGTAATACGTTTGAAAAGTTTTAATTTTTATTTTAAATCAAAGAATATTATATAAAATAAAATAAAGGGAATGGTAGCTAAATTTGCTTTGAAAAGAAATAAGAAGAGGCTTTTAAAAAGGAATAGACAGATTATTCTTGGAAAATTTTGGCACTTATTCGTCTTTTCAATTAAATTAATCTAAACGCGTAAACTTTTATTTTCTAATTGATCTTTCCACTTTGTTGTCGTAAAAGAAGATTTCTACATAAAAATTAATAAATTAAAAAGAGATAAGGACCGACTTAGGAGATTTTGTCAACGAAATTAAAAATGACAAAACATGTCATGGAACTTGTTTGCCCAATTAATATTGTATTGAATATGTGCCAACTTTTTTTAATTATTGTCAAGTGAATTTTGAACTTTGGGAAAAGTTAAAAGATAGTAAGTGTAATTTGATTTAGTCAATACGATGCACTTGTACATGCGATGATGTATTTGTCCAAGTCTATCTCAATTGTTGCCTTAGATACGCCAATCCGTTGCCTAATATTGCATCATAACAAAAATTATAGAGAGGTAGTTGGTGGCACACAACCACTTTAGTATCTGTACTTAGGATATTATTTACAGGCCTTCTATTTATAGTCAACAACAAACTATTAGTAGTATAATCAGGAGCGGATCCACGGTAGAGGGTGGGGTTCTCACAAAACACCACCTGCTACCGTAAGGCTTATAATTACATTAGAAAAATATTCAATAGGTTTAAATATTAACAGGTGGAAAATCACAACAAAGTAATGGGATAGCTCAATGGTCGAAAGGGCACACTTAAGATGTGTGTCATGTGTTGCTGATCGTGAGTTCGAACCCTTGTGAAGGATACTTTTCTTTACATTTAACTTTTTTTAGCTTTGTTTATTTTATTGGAACCCATAAGTTTGAAATCCTGGATTCGCCTCTAAGTATAATACATAGTAGTACTAAGCGGATGCCCTTCTGCTGAGTTAGGCACCAATCTAGACGTTTACTCTCCTCTCTTATCAGCTTCCAAAATATCAACAAAAGCTTTGGGAGGAGTCCAAACCAGCGTTGTAGTAGTAGAGGGCCGCGCAATCAACGTGACCGTTCTAGCTACACTATCAGCTAATTTGTCCTGCTCTCTATATACGTGAAGGATCTTCGGATCACCCAACTAATGGAGACGACACCTGCAGTCACATAAAAGAGAGGAGCTATTAGCATTTATAGTATTTATTTAGATGTGAGCATCCACATTAATTCTAGAGGTTGTAAGTGTTGCTCTACTGTAATTTGCAAGCCCTTGAATAAAGCATAGACTTTTACTTCGGCAGGTGTTAGATGTAGAGACGTAGCAGTAAACCACAATAACCAATCCCTATTACTGTTATGGAAAACTCCCCCAACTTCGCCTACATTTAAGTCCGAAGAGAAAGTGCCATCAGTATTTAGCATGATGAATGAGTGCTTCGGCGAGTTTCATTTAACGTAAAATATAAAAGTTGCACGTCTTTCTTCCCTTTTCGTATCCAGGTACCAATATTCAGTTGCAAGGTTGATGACATAATCAGTTGAGGGGGCAAAAACATGCCCTTCAAATAGGTGTTTATTGTGTTGAGTCCAAATGACCCAAAGAGAAAAAAGAATAAAAACATATGGAGGGACCGAGTTAGTTGTATTGATTTCGGACTTGTGAATTAGAGGTAGCAGCTAGTGTGAAGCATTGATAGTCAACAGGGTCTGTATTTCAAGGTTTTCCCCAAATTAGGTCGGTTTAGGGCATGTAAGGAATAAGTGATGAGCCTTCTCCACAACAACGCCTGATTCGCAAAGTCGACAATCAGGTGAAGAAATACAAGAAGTATAGTGTAGGTATTGAACCGTAGGCAGTCGATTGTGGAGGATTAGCCACAGGAAATGCCTAACTTTAGGTGGAATTTGAAGCTTTTAAACTCATGCAAACGATGGAGGTGATAACACACTCTTAGCAGGATTGTCGCATAAGGCTTTAAAGCTAAAGCATATAGTAAAGGTACCCGAATTTGTCAGTCCCCAAATTATGTGATCAAAAATATTATTGTAGATAGGGAGGTGCACTGCATAGATAAGCTCGAGTACCGATTGAGGAAGTTCAAAGGGTAAGGTTTAAAAATCCAAGTATTGTGAGTCCTATAGTCACTAATTATCTTGCATTCCTCGTACTGGGGAAATGGTCCCTCAATAATGCTTTTTAAGTAAAAGTTTGGCTTCAACCAAGCACCACACCAAAACTTTATGCGTTGTCCATTTGCAAGACGCCAAATAATACCTTTTTGGCATGATGCCAAGCCCTTCTCGAGAGTTTTCAAGGTTCTTAATTTTACTAAACAAGTGCGAGCTAGATCCAAGTATTTATTACGCAGTAACAACTCCCAAGGTAAGGTTTGGGCATGAAATATCCGCCAAGCAGTGTATGCAATAAGGACTTTATTTATTGTGAGAAGGTCTTGAATACCTAAACCCACATTCTCTCTAGAGGTTGTATTGGTTGACTACTTGATAAGTGGAACTTCTTCTTTTTTCAAGGGTATTTCCCTAGAGGAAATTTCGTTCAAGACATTCGATGTTGTGGATGGACTAGGAAGGTAGCCTCACAATTTGCATGACATGATTTGGTAGGCTATTGATGACCGAATTAATTAAGGTTACGCGACCTGTCGGACTGAGAAATTTACCCCTCCAATTTGCAAGGCGATTCTTAAAATTATCTAGTAGAAATGGGAAGTCAATATTTCTTGGCTTGGAGGTGAATATCAAGAATCCTAGGTATCTCTCAAAGGAAGCACCCTCAGTAATGCCAAAATAGGACAACACCAAGTCCTTGGTCGGCTGTGGTGTATTTTTAGAGAAGAAGGAACATGATTTGGAGAAGTTAACCCTTTATCCTGATGTCACATTAAAAGAGGAAAGAGTGTTAGCTATAGCTTGGAATGGAGTAATATTAACTTTAAAGTATAAGATAATATCATCAGCAAATAGGAGGTGCGAAATGGGAGGACCCCTACCAAACTTTTATAGGTGATCAAACACCCGTATCGATTGTTGCTTCGATATTCCTGGCTAACCTTTCCATGCAAAGGATGAAAATATAGGGAGATAAGGGATCCCCTTGATGAATACCCCAAGTATGAAGGAGGGGATCCTTTGCAGACCTATTGTGCAGGATAGAAATCTTTGTTGAGCTAATGCAGGACATGATTAATTTTATGAGCTTCTCAGAAAAACAAAAATAAACCTAAGTATCATGGATGAATGACCATTCCATTCGATCAAAGGCCTTTTCTAAGTCTATTTCCATAAGCATTGAGGATCTCTTTGCCTCGTGATTCTAAAAAAGTTTAAGATTTCTTGAACAACTAGGCATTATCTGATGCTCGACGATTTGTCAAGAAGCTTGACTGAGTGGGACCAATGATATCAGGCAAGAGATTTTTAATATAAGAAACTATAACCTTAGTAATTATTTTGTAAAGAGTATTGCACAGGATTATGGGTCAAAATTTTCTAATGGAAGAGGTCATAGCTGTTTTAGGGACTAGACATATGTATGTCGAGTTAATTTTCTCAGGTATGCACCAATCTCTAAAGACTTGCGAGCAAAAGGCTTCAATCGAAAACCCTATTATAGAAAAATATTTTTGGTAAAAGAAAGGGTGCAGGCCATCCGGTCCTGGGGCTTTATATGGCTTGAAGGAGTGAATAACGGATACGAGCTCTTTACGTGTAAGGGTAGTAGTAAGACTTTCATGCACATTAGTTGGAACAATAACTAAAGAGGCACACAAAGAGTTTTGATGAGGAGATAGCTAATTCTTTCTTATACAGGTTCGAGAAAAAACTTAAAATTTGATCTTGGATTTCCTTCTCACTGTATAATTAGTTCCCTACATCATCACGGAGGCTAGAAATACGATTTATGTGCCTCCGTCGGAGGGTGGATTGGAAAGGTGAAAAAATTTTATATTTGAATTCCCATAATTAGGCCATTGGATACGTGATTTGAGCTTTCAAAAATCTTCCTCTAATTGGAGTAGGCAGTAATAGTCATGAAGGAGGGACTACTCCAAACTTTGTAGGACTTGATCGGTAGGGTTATAGGGGGAGGCTTGGAGACCACTAATTCTATCCAAAAGATGTATTTTATAAGTAAAAATATTTCAAAAAATGTGTTTTATTCCAAAGCTGCAATCTCATTTAAAGGATTCAATTGTAGGCAGCAGCACATTGCATGTGTTTTCCCAAGACAAAGAGATTATTAAGGGGAGGTCAGGATGGGAAGTCCAAATGTATTTAAAGCGAAAAGGTTTGATTGGGATTTGGACTTGAGGGGTGAGCTGGATAGTAGTGGGGAGTAGTCAGAGTAAACTCGTGACAGGTGATGGACTAGGGCCTCAGAGAATTGGCTAAGCCAATTATAATTACTGGCGTACCTGTCTAAATATTCTAAAATAATATGACTAGTCTCCGTTTATTAGACCAAGTAAATTTTCTACCTCTAAAGCCTAAGTATAGCATTTGGCAATAATTCAAACAGTCCAAGAACCCAGTAGCTCTATTGTTGTTTATCAATGTCCCATCAAAATTGTAAGAGGCATATAAAACCTCATTTAAATCACCTCCCACAAGCCAAGGCCCACTATAACAGTCGGCTATTGTTCTAAGGTTATCCCACAAGCATAGGCGATTTGTGGGGTCATTACTAGCGTAGATAACCGAAAAAACCAATCAATAGAAGAGAGGAGTACCTAAACCTTATAGTGGATTTCCTGAGGGGTAATACTCACTGCAGTGGCGTTAAGGATCTCAACATGCCAAAGAATGGCGATGCCTTTAGCGTTACCTGTTCCAAAAACTGCTATAATATTGGAGAATTAAAACTCCTAAGGAATGTGAGTATGGTCTTCTCGATGAGTTTCAAAGAGAGCCACTAAAGCAGGCTTATGGTAATCCAAGAGTTATTTGAAATTTCTTCTAACATCAAGTGTTTGAGCACCACGGCAATTTCACGGGATAAAATTCATTCCAACTCTATTATTGAGAAAGTTCTTCGGTGTAATATCACTCAATGCAGGATTGAGTACTAGTGCATAACCCCCCTCCCCTCACCCACACACACACTAATTTATTATCAGGTGAATATAGAGAAAGTACTTGTGCATATTTGGGGGACAACTTATGCATACCTTTCTTGTGAACCTCTCTTTTAGGAGAAAGACTCGTACCTATCCTAAATATGCAATTTTGGTCTCTGTGTCGCCCATCTCTCTTGCTATTCCCGCCCCCTCTTCTTGTGGATCTTTTAGAATAGTGGTTAGGGGTGGTGTTTGTATGTCCTTGTATTATAAGGGTGCTATATGTTCCTCTATGTGAGGTGAAGGTTGTGCATATAGGGGAACAAGTTCCATCTTCGAAAGCATTATTGTATTTTGTTGTATCTATTGGACCGTCTCCATTCTCTGCTGATCCAATAGGTAGAAGGGAAACTTCTAAGAAAGTTGAGTAACTGATAGGGATGGGTTCACAATCTAGTGGTGTTGAGCATATGACTCCAGGCCTAATCTCATGCCTTTCGTTATGATTTGAGCTAAGTTTGTCAGGTCTTGGATCATCACAAGCACTCATTCCCTATTGATGTACATATTGAAGGTCAGCGTGCACAGACGAACCCACATGTATAGGTGGGGGTGCACGTGCACCTGTTAACATAAAAAAAAATTGTGTTTATATGTATATATACCTTGAGAAATTGGGATATAGTTAATAGAGCACCCTAAGAGGAATGGAAGTGCACCTTGGTGCGCTGGTTAAGCCAACATTTTCGTCTACGTGACCAGAGATCAATCTTGGGGTCACACAATAATTTTACTTTCATTTTCAGTACTTTAGATTTACTAAATTTATAACATCAAAATTGCTGGACTGGGGATTCGAATTCGCGACCATCCTGTATGGTGAACCCTCCTTGACCAAGGAGCTATTATGACTGATGGTTCAAAGATGTCAAAAGTAAACTTCATAATATAAGAAAGTAAAGGTATTAGCTTAGAACTCATATTTGTTCTTTATATTTTTTTTTCATTATTATTTATGCAATTGGCGACCAATTGAATGTGATAATATCCCTTAATCGACACTGAAAGTTTTGCTAATGTCTTAAGATAATATTGATGTACCACAGTATTATCAAAAGCAAAAAATACGAAAAAGCTTTAAGGTCTATTGTGTTTAATCACAAAGTACAAATAAAGCGTGAGATTTAACGAATAAAGGCATAAAGAGAGAAAAAATATAAATATATGTCTAGTCCAAGACTAATAATATAAGCATGAATGACAAATATATGAACAAAAAAATTAATTTTTTTATAAAGTGAAATATCAATTATTTAGTGTTCGTCTCTTCAGAAAGCCTTATTGACAAGGAAAAACATGTCTTAGAAATTATAACCTAAATTGTACATTAAGCGAGACGTGCACTTAAACATATTTTGAGTCTTGCTTCAGGGATTATGCGCCCCTTTGACAACACTGGTGCACCCACAAACTTCAAATCCTAGGTTTGCCTTTGTCAGTGCGTGTCCTATCAGACCAGTTCTAACCAACATCGTGGGGCTTGTGGTGGTTGGAGGTTTACAGAAATGTAAACCGGATGGACTCCATTCAGATTTTCAATCACAACAATATTCTCCATTAGAGCTAGGCATTGGAGGTGGTGACAGGACCTTGGGATGGATAGTGAATATGGAGTCTCTTGTAGGGGCAAACTGTAAGACCTCGTAAGATCCCAGCTCAATTCAGCATACCATTTCATGTTAAAGAGGTTTGAGAGTTAGAAAATTTCCTCTAAGTGTTAAAGACTTAGTCATTTCAAGACCCCTAATTTTTGAGGATTTTAGTTTGCCTTCCCGACCTCGGAATGTTGATTTCAAAGTTGATTCATGTTTAGAGAGGTCAAAAGTATGTCTCGAGGAAGTTTTGAAACTTTTAGACGAGGTTTAGACTATGTTTGGATGTTCAAAATAGTGAGGCATCACGATGAGGATGAATCACGATGGGTAGTTGACCCAGGCTTAGGGTTGCGCCATGTTAGTTGCTTGACCCAGCCAGGGGTTGCGCCGCGTTAGGTGGCCTCCTCCAGTTTTTTAAATCCTCTTCATTAAGGGCATTTTGGTTAATTTCCCCCACCCAAACTTGTCTATAACACAAAATTTAGGCCCCTATGAGCACTATTTGCCTTATTATTCACAAATACTCTCAAAGAAAGTCATTCCTCTCTCAGGAACAAACTCTATCCCATTCAATAGAATCAAATAATTCAAGCTCAAGCTTCAAGAAAATCCTTAAAACTCTTCACGAAATCGTTGAGTGAGGTATGTGTGATGTTCATCCATGGCTTTCTTTCACCATTGAATCCAAGAACCTATTTTATGTTTTAAATCATGAAATTTGCATGTTTATAATGAATTATTTCCATAAAGCTTTCATGAATTTTGAATATACATTATGTTTACAAGTGATTTTCATAGAAAGCAGCCCTTACACGTTTGATTTATAGAAAATTTATGTTTAATCTCAAATTCATGATTTCAGTATTGCAATTATACTATTCCCACATGTTTCACTCACTTTCATGCTTAAGTATATGAATTTCAAGTGTTTGATGAAATGCGTAAATGATTGAATTTTGAACTATGATTTCCTATTGTGGTTTTATGGCTTTCATGAGCTCCTTATTATTATTTCCATTTAGTGTTGGGGGTATGAATACCCAAAACTTAGATGTTTAGCAAATTTTCAGTATCTCCAGAATGGTTCCAAATAAACCATGAGCCTTGTCTTTCAGTTGGGAGTAGGATTTAGCATCGAGTAAATGCAGGACGGCGGCTTCTCCGTCAATTAGGCAAAGTCATTAGTAGCAGTCTTTGTATTCCAGAACCACATAGTCAGCATGGGTTATGAGGAGTCACCCGTCAGTTTAGACTTGACTACCTCCCAGGGGTCACCCGTCAGTTTAGGCTTGACTCTACCCAGGGATCACCTGTCAGTTTAGGTTTGATATCCTGGTTCTTCAGTAGCTTAGTGGATCCACACAACCAGCGTTAGTACCCGTGGCAAGGTACTAACACCATTCCAATTGTGGTTACAAGTTGGACCCCAATCAGTTTAGAATGGGGCATATCGGTTAGATGATACCTCCCGCAGTCTCAGTTCAGTATTCCGTACAGAATTTAGTTCAGGTGGCTTGACCAAGGAATACATGTTGACAAAATTAATGTCTTCAGGCTTTCTGATCGTTAAAGGGCACAAAATATATTTTTTTTCATAATTTTTTGACAAATTGTTGATAATCATCCTTACTTTAGGATTTAATCAATTTGTTGTCATATTTGTTTCATAATTTATTAATATTTTTTCTTATTTTAGGATTTTTATCAATTCATTATCATTTTTAATATTTTATAATCATCCGCACACGTGCACGACATGACGTTACATTTTTACAGTATTTTCAAATTAATTACATTTCAATAATTTCAATATTCTTTATAATTTTTAATTAAATATCAATACCGATATTTTTGTATATTTATTACAATCCGCAAAAGTTGAGTCAGATCAATTATTTTAATACATAGAGCAACAAATCAGTCAAGTCAAGATCTCGTCATCATTATTACACTTGACTTTTTCTTCACCTACTATCCATAATTTAAGGAATGTGTTGAAAAAAAATAGATTTGATATTTTATTTATTTATTTATTTTCTATTTTTAATACTCCTCTTTTACTTTCTTTAAAAGAAATTTAAAGAGAGACAAATTAGACAAACACACCAACACATGCTCAAACACACAAAAATCTCGCGTCTCTCTCTTCTATCCCTTTTCCCCTTTTCACGACTGCCTACCATCCGCAACGCCGAAGCTTCGATGAGTTCCAGCTTCCCCCACCACCAATAGCTAGCCGACTGAACCAGCTTCGCCCTCTCTCTTCCTTTCTTTTTCCTATCACCGCTCTAAATCTGGCAGTCCACCGCCACCGTATGAGCTCCACCGACGAACAACATTGACCCTGCGATCTCTGACGCCAACGATACAATGACAACTCCGATATCCTCAGATCTGGCCGGTTAAATATTTCAAACGCCAATAATCTTTATTCTCATATTTTTGTACATGTCTACATACTGATTTTCCATCTTTTTCTTGCATCTTTTTAAGTGTTTTAGTCATGTTTTTTTTTTTGCAACTTTGTGTTCTCCATTTCAATCTCATTATACATTATTTTTGCTTACTAGTGGTTTGAAAATAAAAATAAAGAATTATTTTTCTTTGTTTTCTTTAGTATATTATTTTATCTAATTTTCATGCTATCACTTCATCCTTTTTAATTATATTATTTTATACCATTCTTAAAGTGACCTTTGTGCAATTTTAGATTGTTCTCTTTGTTACTTTGACTTTTTATGTTATTTTTGTTTTGAATTATCATAGCTTCTTACATGTTATTTTTATTTTTTGAGAATTGCATCATTACTCACTGTTTTGCATTTATTTTTATTTTTATTTTTTCATCTATGTCAATTTGCTACTTGTTGTCATGTTTATTTTCTTGGAATGTTATTTTATCATTTTTGCTCCTTCACTGATGAAGAAATTCTCCGTTGATTTTTGAGATTTTTGCAAATAAAAAGACGGATATTACATATATAAATACGTAATAAAATAAATAAATTTGGGCAATGATGAAATCTTTAAAAATTTTTTAAAAAAATTCATCAGAGCCGATTTTTTAATAAAAATTATATTTTAAAATACATATATGCACACATTCCTTTACAATTTATTTTGTTATTATTTATTTGTTACTAACATTGTTATTATAAGTGTTTATACAAGTTATTGAGAATTCTTATCGAGAATGACATTCAAAGAAGATCTTAAATTTTGTGTTTGTATTTTTATATTTTTATACTTGTACAAATATTATCATAGTGAAATTTTATTTTTTTGGGCATTAGGCAGAGATGTTCTTTATTTATACAAACTTCACCATACGTTTAGGTAAACTTAGGACGTTAATATTTATACGAAAAAATTAAATTAATTTAGGTATTTAATCAAACAAAATTAAAAATACTTTCTTTTATGAATTCCTTTCCCTTTTTCAAACATATTCTTATGTACTTTAGTTACATGTCTTTGCATACTTTTACGTTCATATTTTATATGATGATATATGTAATTTTTACACACTTTATATGTAGATTATTTTAAAATGCATTTTATATTTATATTTATAAACATCGATTTTTTTCTTTCTTCATCTTTTAATAAACCTAAGTCTGGCCGGGAATCACATTTGTGGATTCTGAAAGGTGTCTAATCCCTTCCCTTTGGAATAATTTGAATCCTTACTTGGAATCTGAAATGATTTTGTAGATTAAATAAAGTCACACTTGTTAAAAAATAAATAGGTTTCCTATTTTTCTTTAAAAATTAGGTGACAACTCTGTACAAAATTAATTCTTTTTGAGTCCATAATGTCATGCTCATTTTGACCTTAGGTAAAAAAATAGGGGCATGACAGAATGACGACTCTGCTGGGGATTCAAGGTTCTAACCATTACAGATTTAGGTAAATATTTATATTTTTCTGTATTATTATTTATTTATTTCTAATTGTCTTGATTTATCTTGTTTATGTGGTATAAATTGTTATTTATTTTGTATAGCTTATTTATTTGTTTATTGCTTTATATAAACTGTCATCTCGTTTATATTTCTTCCATTTGGGAAAAGCTGACACAATCACACATGCAAGTGAGGTGTGTTCTGTGCACCTGCAAATTTCTTTCAAAATCCTAAATTTTAGGAGAGTTAGTGTATGCGCGGGGTGTTCGGATCTTTTTCTGTGTGCCCGCGTAGCCTTCTCACTCGAGTAGTCCTCTCGAGAACCATAAGTCTAGCAAACCCACTCTTCATAGAATAGAACTAAACCAACATCTTTTTAGGTACATGCAACATTAGTCATCTTTATCCGAATGTCCAGAGGGTTCATGACCCAAGTGACACGTTATCATAGTCTCTGTACATATTTGAAAAATGATTCTGCATATAAATTAATTATTTGCTCTAAATTAATTTTACTTTAGTAGGAAGGTGTAATCCAACCTTTGTTTTGCATGGCAGATCAGTTAAAAGATGCATTTTAGCAATATTGTCGATAACAGTGTATATATTTGAACTACGTTTTGACCTAATTCTTGTCCTGACAAGATACGTAGGCAATCCTGCATTAGAGTTCGGTCTCTTCAATGTTTCAAAATAATTTCTCTGGAATTCAACTGGGGGCAATTTTTTGAAAATAGTTCAAAGACGCTCTCCAAAAGTCTTCAAGAGTGCAAATTCCCAATAACATTAGTACCTCGCCGACCTACCTCTAAATCCTCACTCAATTTTGATTCGAGGATACCTAGATCCTTCTTTCGAACATCGTAAACCATTAAATTTATGACGTATCGATCCCCACTTTCAAAGAAAGGGTTCAATATTCTTTCATTCATAATAATCTTGCCAATTGTGGTGAAATAATGTCATTTCTTCGGTGTCTCACTTTCTCAATCTTGTCAGCATGCCGAAGTTGTGTCCAAGCTCTCCTCATGCTTGACACACATCCTCTCAATCACCTTATCAGAATAATTTTGATGCTAAAAACAGTTCTTTCCTGATCATCTTTCACATTATTTTCCTAAATGACCATCACCTTTTTACAATTATACATTGCACATATAAATTTATAAATTTTCCTGAACTACACAGACCTGATTCTTATTTTTACAAGATACGTAGGCAACCTCATTTGAATTCGGTCTCATTATTTTTTTCAAATGAATAACAATTCAGAATTTTGACTGGGTTGGTACCAACGCATTTAGAAATATGCGTGAGAAAGAATAAATTGGTATGATGGAGAGGATCGACTTCGTGGTAAACCATAGATTCCTTTGGTACCTTTTAATCAAACCTGAGTAACACTCGAAAATTCTCTTGCATACATCTAAGATAAGAACAAAGTCAACCTTATCATTTTAAGTGCATTGTGTGGTGCGTTTTAGACTAGTTCATTGCATTGCATTATTGATCCAAAACTTGGCTTAAATGTCTGTTGAGGCAAAATTCTGAGTTACACTTAGTTTGGAAAAGGGGTGCAGACCTTCTTTGACCTGATTTTGCCTTTCACAGCCCACCAAATGACATTAATCCATAGCATTCCCCCTTGAGCCTGAAACCTTTTCTTGGACCACTGCATCTGCGCCTATACCTTTTTGAGTGCTTATACGCACTATTCCTCTCTTGACCCTACCTCCTTGAGCGCACTAAATATGTACAAATTGCAGACAATGATTCAAGATCAAATACGTAAAAGACAAAAAAATATATTGTCCCAGATGAACAAAATTAAAAAAAATGACTTCAAAGGAGCAAAATCCCCCATAAAAAAAGAGATAACTCTAACAAAGACGGAGAATCATCATCATCCAACAAAAGAAGGAAAATATGTTGAAAAAAGGGGAAAAACTCTAACACAAGTCGAAGCAAATACAAAACAAGTGGCAAAGAAGCACAACAAATAAGATCGAGCGTCAAAGAGCAACAAATATCAAAAACACGGATACAGTGCAATGCTCATTGAGAAATTAGTCACTTTCAACCCAAATATCTTCCTACCCATCTCCAAACCTACATAACAAACCGATAATAAGTCCTACAAGATCCTACTCTAAGTGTTCTCACATTAGTGAATACTTACATGAAGGCTAAGAATATGGTGTCATAAAGCATTCATTGAATTTATTTCTGAGTATAAGTGTATATCTCTGGACATCTCTACATTCAAAAGAAAAATACTCAAATAGGTGTGAGAGCGAAACATTATTTCTGGAGAGGACACTTGAAACATGAGAATAGACATAGTTCAAAATCTTTGTTTGAAGCAAGACGAACAAATCTTGTCGATACTTAGGCATGTCTGAGGTACCACTTGAAACTATAGGTGTTATCCTGAAATCAATCTCGATTAGCTGGAAAAGAGATGAAAAATTCTTATACACACTACTAATTGTAGGTACCAACTGCAGTCAAGACACATTGAACCATCACTCTGTTCAAAGTGATATGTTACATTTGATATAGGTCGTCCGCCTTTCAATGAGAAACATTGGAATGTCACTCCACTCAAAGTGATATGTTACATTAGTCCGTCTGTCTTTCAATAAGACACATTGGACTGCCACTCCATTTAAAATGTTATGTTACATTTGATATAGGTCGTTTGCCTTTCAATGAGACACATTGAATCATCACTCTGTTCAAAGTGACATGTTACATTCAAAATAGGTCGTCCGCCTTTCAATGAGACATATTGGACCGTCACTCCGTTCAAAGTGATATGTTATATTTAAAATAGATTGTTCGTCTTTCAATGAGATACATTGGACCGTCACTCCATTCAAAGTGACATGTTACATTCAAAATAGGTCGTCCTCCTTTCAATGAGCCACATTAGACCGTCACTCCATTCAAAGTAACATGTTACATTCAAAATAGGTCGTCTGTCCTTCAATGAGACACATTGGACCGTCATTCCATTCAATGTGGCATGTTACATTTAAAATAGGTCGTCTGCCTTTTAATAAGACACATTGGATCGTTACTCCATTCAAAGTGGCATATTACATTCAAAATGGGTCATCCGCCTTACAATGAGACACGTTGGAAAATGGACCGTCACTCCAAATATTAGTCAGGAATCCTACACTAGGGCAAATTCTGAGAAACACCTCAAAATTTTTCCTATTTTCACATTTTGAACTACATTCGACCTGATCCTCATACAACTCAACGTATGTAGGCAACTCTGAGTTAGAGTTTGGTCAAATTTTCTTCAAAAAAAAATATCACTTTTGTCAAGCAAAATTGGTTACACATCAACGTTTTCATTTGAAAACTTCCACATCATCCTCAAATGAAAAGGGGCAACTTTTGACACCCAATTTTTGCTCTTTGTGCCTAAAATTAATGTCTTCAAGCTTCCTGATCATTAAAGGGCATAAAATATAATTTTTTTTCACAATTGTTTGACAAATTGTTGATAATCATCCTTAATTTAGGATTTTAATCAATTTGTTGTCATATTTTTTTTCATAATTTATTAATAATTTTTCTTATTCTAGGATTTTTATCAATTCCTTATTGTTTTTAACATTTTATAATCATCCGCATACGTGCATGACATGGCGTCACATTTGTTTTTACAGTATTTTCAAATTAATTACCTCAATAATTTCAATATTCTTTACATTTTTTTAATTACATATCAATACCTACATTTTTGTACATTTATTACAATCCGCAAAAATTGAGTCGGATCAATTATTTTAATACATAGAGCAACCAATCAGTCAAGTCAAGGTCTCGTCATTATTACTACACCTGACTTTTCCTTCACCTACTATCCATAATTTAAGGGATGTGTTGGGAAAAAATAGATTTGATATTTTATTTATTTATTTATTTGTTATTTTTAATACTCCTCTTTTACTTTCTTTTAAATTTCTTTAAAAAGAAACAAAATAGACAAACGCACCAACACACGCTCAAACACACAAAAATCTTGTGTATCTCTCTTCTCTCTCTTTTCCTCTTTTCACGACTGCCCACCATCCGTCGGAGCTCCGGCGAGTTCCAACTTTCCCCACCACCAACAGCTAGCTGGCGAAACCAGCGCCACCCTCTCTCTTCCTTTCTTTTTTCCATCACCGTTCTAAATCTGGCAGCCCACCGCCACCGCAGGAGCTTTACCGGTGAACAACGTTGACCCTGCGATCTCCAACGCCAACGATACAATAACAACTCCCATATCCTCAGATCTGGCCAGTTAAATATTTCAAACTCTAATAATCTTTGTTCTCATATATTTTTTACATGTCTACATACTGATTTTCCATATTTTTTTCATCTTTTTAAGTACTTTAGTCATGAGTTTTTTTGTGACTTTGTGTTCTCTATTTCAATCTCATTATACATTATTTTTGCTTACTGTGGTTTGAAAAGAAAAATGAAGAATTATTTTTCTTTGTTTTCTTTAGTATATTATTTTATCTAATTTTCATGTTATCACTTCATCCTTTTTAATTATATTATTTTATACCATTCTTAAAGTGACCTTTGTGCAATTTTAGATTGTTCTCTTTGTTACTTTGACTTTTTATGTTATTTTTGTTTTGACTGGCTTCTTACATGTTATTTTTATATTTTGAGAATTGCATCATTACTCACTATTTTGCATTTATTTTTATTTTTTTCATCTATGTCAATTTGCTGCATGTTGTCGTGTTTACTGTCTTGGAATGTTATTTTATCATTTTTGTTCCTTCACTGTATTATTAATTTTATATAAATGGATACAATTTTAATTGACTGATGAAGAAATTCTCCATTGATTTTTGAGGCCTTTGCAAATAAAAAGATGGATATTACGTATATAAATACGTAATAAAATAAATAAATTCGGGCAATGATGAAATCTTTATAAAAAAATTTTAAAAACTTTATCTGAGCCCACTATTTAATAAAAATTATATTTTTAAATACATATATGCACATATACCTTTACAATTTATTTTGTTATTATTTATTTGTTACTAAATTAATTCTTTTTGAGTCCATAATGTTGTGCTCATTTTGACCTTAGGTAAAAAAATAGGAGCATTACAATACAAATTATCAGTTATTTAGTTATTAGATTTCAGTATTTTTGTTTTATAGATTATTCAGAAACTTTATATGCTTGGTCTTGCACTTTTGGCATTTTAGTTTTCATGCAGTTTTACTCAGTTATCTCATATTATTCATCCAAACATTACTTTATGTTCAGTTAACCATGCATTTCAGTCTAACCTCATCTCATATGCCAGTACATTCAAAGTACTGATTGCATACTTATTTCTGGCGCTATGATGTCTTATATCATAGGTTCGGACTCTCAGTTTCTCGATCGAGCTTAGACAGGATCAGCTAGCCAGCATCAGTAGTAGTGGTGAATCCTGATACTTCGAGGATGAGTTTATCTTTATTTAGTTGAGTTAGCAGTTCAATTATATGACCAGTTGAAGTTAGTGGGGGGTTTGTCCCATCAACTCCACAATTATTCAGTCTTAGAGGTTTTTCAGACACTTCAGACAGTCAGTTAGTTATATTAATCTTTGTAGTCAGATTTTCAGTATTTTTACATATGTTTCAGACTTGCATAATTATTTGCATTATTTCAGTATTTAAAACCTTATGGTGTGTTCAGTTGAATTCCGCACATGTCTTCAATTATTAGCTTTATTCAGTGCTCACAACAGGTATCATCTCCTGGGTTAGCTTGTGGTCACTTTTGACCGTAAGCACTGTTGTCGAGACTAGGAGGTAGCCTCGGGTCATGAAAAAAGTTGGTATTAGAGCCTAAGGTTTTAAAGTGTCCTAGGAAGTCTGAAAGTCGCCTCGAGTAGAGTCTTGCGCATGGGTATGAAGCGCAACACACTTATGGACAAGGTGCTACAAGATGTTTTTAGGAAAAGTTTTTCTTCTTTCAATATTCATGTCGTGTGATTGAGCATGAGCTCTATTTAAAATCTCTTTCTAATACAACCTTTATTCTATTATAGAAAATGCCTCTCGAAAAGAATAATGGAAGAAGGAATGGGAATCAGTCTGCACCTCTACCTGTTCAGGAAGATCCCCTGAATGAGCACGTCTTTCGTGCTGAGTTTAGAGCTACATTCGCTATCGTAGCTCACTTAGTAGCTGCTCAGAATAATCAGTAGGCTGTTACCCCAGCTAATCCAGTGGCTGACACAGCTGTAGCTAGGATTTGGGATTTCACCTGAATGAATTCCCCTCAGTTTTTGGGATCCAAGTCTGATGAGGATATGCAGGAGTTCCTTGACATGGTTTAGAAGGTAAAAAATATTATGGGTGTCACGTCTAGTAAGAGTGCAGAGTTGGTTGCTTACCAATTACTGGATGTAGCTTGCTTTAAGTAGTGAAAGAAAGAGAGAGGCACATATATAAGGGCTATAGAGTGGGAGGAATTTGCTATAAATTTTTTAGACAGATTCTTTCCCTTAGAGTTGAGAAAAGCTAAGGTGCTGGATTTTATTAATTTGAAGTCGAGCAATATGAGTGTGAAAGAGTATTCACTTTAGTTTACTCAGCTGGCGAGGTATGCTTCTCGTGTGGTGTCTGATAACCGATCTAGAATGAGTAAGTTCGTATCTGATATATCTGATAGTATGGTTAAAGAGTGTAGGACTACGATGTTGATTAATGATACGGACATATCTAGGCTTATTGTCCATGCTCAACAGATTGAGGAGCAAAAGTTTAAGGAGAAAGAGAGGAAGAATAAGATAGCCAGAACAAGTAGCTTCAGTTTTCCTCAGTCAAAGTCAGAGGGAGGTAATCGTTCTCAGTTTTGATAGAAGTTTTTAGCCCCAGCTCTATCTTCAGCTAGTTCACCAATACCAAAGTTTAGGAATTACAATCAGGATAGGGAGCCAGGCTCTAAGCCTCAGGGTAGTGTGAATAGTGGTTATACTAATCCTCTTTGCCAGAAATATGGTAGTAATCATCAGGGTGTGTGTAGAGCTGGTAGTTATGTATGTTTTGGATATTTCAAGCCAGGCCACAGGTTCAAGAAATATCGATTAGTTGCTCAGAAGGAAAGATATTCACATCAATAGGGCTAGTCCAATCAGTCATCAGCTCCAGCAGGTCACCCGACTCAGTAGGGCGCCCCTTCAAGTGCCACCAGTGGTCAGCGTTAGAATAGGTTATATGCACTCTAGTCCCGTCATAATTAGGAAAGCTCTTCTGATATGGTTACAGATACGTTGCAAGTCTTTCATCTTCATGTGTACGCTTTATTAGACCCCAGAGCTTTGCTTTCTTTTGTAAGCCCCTATATAACTATTAGTTTTGGTGTCAGTCCCAAAGCTTTAGCACAACCTTTCTCAGTGTCTACCCCAGTAGGCATATCTATTGTATCCAGACAGGTATACAAGAACTGTCCAATCACAATATCCCAAAAAATCACTTTAGTAGATTTTGTGGAGTTAAAGATGAGTAATTTTGATGTCATTCTTAGTATGGATTGGCTCCACTCAAGCTATCTTCAGTTTATTATAGAAACAAAGATGTTCATTTTTAGTTTCTAAATGAACCAATTATTGAATGGAGGGTAGTACTTCAGTACTTAGGGGTCAACTTATTTCGTACCTTAGAGTGAGTAAAATAACATCCAACAGGTGTGTTTACCATCTTGTTCGAGTCAAAGACTCTAATTTTGAGACTCCCAGTCTCAAGTCAGTTTTAGTAATAAGGGAATTTCTAAATATGTTCCCTGAAGATATTCCCGGAGTTTCTTCCAAAAGGAAAATTAACTTCGAAATAGATATTCTTCCTGATACCCAACCTATCTCTATTTTTCCATACAGAATGGCTCCAGCAAAGCTTAGGAATTTGAAAGAACAGTTGAAAAATCTCGTAGGTAAAGGATTCATTAGGCCCAGTATTTCCCCATGGGGCGCTCCTGCTCTTTTTATGCATAAGAAAGATGGTTCTCTCAGAATGTGCATCGATTACTGTCAGTTGAACAAAGTCACCATCAATAACAAATATTTACTTCCCAGGATTAATGACTTATTCGACCAACTTCAGGATGTCAGTTATTTCTCTAAGATAGACCTCAGATCCGGCTATCATCAACTCAGCTTTCAGAACTCGGTATGGTCACTTTGAATTTTTATTTATGTTAATGAATGTCCCAACAACTTTCTTGGACTTGATGAATCGAGTGTTCAATCAGTACTTAGACATGTTCGTCATAGTCTTCATTGGTGATATTTTTGTCTACTTCCATAGTGAAAATAATCATGCAGACCATCTCAGAATCATCTTATAGACTCTTAGAGCCCAATAGTTGTCACAAAATTCAGTAAGTGCAAATTTTGGCTAATATCAGTAGCTTTCCTTAGCCATATTATTTTCAGTGATGGCATTAGAGTTGACCCTCAAAAGATCGAAGCAGTGAGAAACTGGCCCAGACCCATCTCTCCATCAGATATCAAGAGTTTCTTGGGCTTGGTTAGCTACTACAGATGGTTTATTGAATGGTTCTCATATATTGCCTCCCCCATGTCTCGATTGACTCAGAAGAAAGTCAAGTTTCAATGGTCATATTCTTGTGAGAGGAGTTTTTAAGAGTTGAAGACTCGACTCACCTCAGCCCCTGTCTTGACTCTGCCAGATGGTTCAGAGGGTTTTGTTGTTTACTGTGATGTATCTAGAGTTGGACTTGGTTGTGTTTTGATGCAGTGAGGTAAAGGCATAGCCTATGCCTCTAGACAGCTTAAACTCCATGAGAAGAATTACCCTACCCATGACCTTGAGTTAGCAGTTGTTATCTTTGCCTTGAAAATTTAAAGTCACTATTTGTATAAGGTTCATGTTGATGTGTTCACGAATCACAAAAGTTTGCAGTATGTCTTCTCGTAGAAAAACTTGAATATTCGTCTGAGAACATGGTTAGAATTATTGAATGATTATGATATAAGTGTATTGTATCACCTGGGCAAGGCCAATGTAGTGATAGATGCTTTTTGTAGGTTGTCTATGGGTAGTGTTGCTCATATTGAGAATGATAAGAAGAATTTGGTTCAGGAGGTTCATCAGTTGGATAGATTAGGTGTTCGTTTGATCGATTCAACTGGGGGTAGTGTATGGGTTCAAAATAGCTCGAAATCTTTATTGGTTGCCGAAGTAAAGGAGAAATAGGATAAGGATTGCAGTTTGACTAAGTTGACAGAGTCAGTTAGAGATTAGAAAATAGAGGTTTTCTCTCAAGGGGGAGATGGTGTGTTGCGATGTTAGGTTAGGTTGTGTGTGCTATGTGTTGATGGGTTGAGGTAGAGAATCCTTGCAGAAGCACACGGTGAGCGTTACTCTATTCACCTAGGAGCCACTAAAATGTATTGTAATTTACAGGAAATCTATTGGTAGAGTGGTATGAAGAAGGATATTGCAGAATTTGTAGCTAAGTGCTCTAATTGTCAACAGGTTAAGGTTGAGCACCATAGGCCTAGTGGCATAATTCAGGAGTTCAGCATCCCCGCTTGGAAGTAGGAATAGGTGAACATGGATTTTGTGACTGGGTTGCCTCATACGCATCGTCAACATGATTCGATATGGGTTATCGTAGACAGAATAACCAAATCAGCTCATTTCTTGCTAGTTCATACCTCCCTTTCAGCCGAGGATTATGCCAAGCTCTATATTAGAGAGTTGGTTAGATTGAATAATGTCCCATTATCCATATTTTCAGATAGAGGTACGTAGTTTATCTCTCGTATTTGGAGAGCTTTTCAGAAGGGTATTGGTACCCAAATCTATCTCAGTACCGCTTTTCATCCTCAGATAGGTGGTTAGGCAGAGAGGGCCATTCAAACCCTAGAGAACATGTTGAGAGCTTGTGTTATCGACCTTAAGGGTAGTTGGGATGATCACTTGCCATTGATCGAGTTTGCCTACAAAAATAGTTATCACTTCAGTATTTAGATGGTTCCGTTTAAGGCTGTCCATGGGAGGAAATGTAGATCTCTTATTGGTTGGTTTGAGGCCTGTGAAACTACTTTGATAGGGCCAGACTTAGTATTTGATGTGATGGAGAAAGTTCAGCTAATCAAAGAGAGGCTTAAGACAGCCCAAAGTTGTCAGAAATCACATGCAGATGTGCGTATGAAAGATCTCAAATTTGTAGTTGGAGATTTAGTCTATTTGAAAATCTCTCCCATAAAAGGAGTGAAGAGATTTGGAAAGAAGGGGAAGCTTAGTCCTCGATATGCTGGTCCTTACAGGATCTTGAGTCATTTTGGAAAGGTAGCTTATGAGCTTAAGTTGCCTGCACATTTCACACCAATACATCCAGTGTTCTAGGTTTTCTTATTGAAAAAATGTATTGGTGATTCAGCTATAGTTGTTCTGTTGGAGGCTACAGATGTTCTGGATAGTCTTTCTTACGAAGAAATCTCAGTCGAGATCCTAGATCGTTAGGTTCACAAACTAAGGAACAAAGAGGTTCCATCGGTCAAAGTTCTTTGGCGAAATCAGTCCGTTGAAGGAGCCACTTGGAAAACAGAAGCAGATATGCATACCAAGTACCCTCATCTTTTCTCCGCAAACTCAAACTCAACTTAAGGTAATAATTTTATTTAGATTCTTTTTTCTATTCTCAGTTCTAGCCATATAATCATTCAATGCATTCACGATTCAGATTAGTCATGTAATTATGTTGTCAATTATGTATGTTCAGTATGTAATCTCAGTTCCTCAGTATTCTTATCTTAATCAATCTCATTCGAGGATGAATGTCCTCAAGGAGGAGATATTGTTAGACCCAGTAAGTTCCTAGCTCAATTCAGCTCACTATTTCGTGTTAAAGGGGTCCAAGAGTTTGAAAATTTCCTCTAAGTGTTAAAGACCTAGCCATTTTAAGACCCCTAATCTTTAGGATTTTAGTTTGGCCTTCCGACCTTGGAATGTTGATTTCTAAGTTAATTCATGCTTAGAGGGGTCAAAAGTATATCTCGGGGAAGTTTCAAAACTTTTAGACGAGGTTTAGGCCATGTTTGAATGCTCAAAATAGTGAGGTATCGCGATGGGGCCACGCCGTGATGGGTAGTTGATCCAGGCTCAGGGTCGCACCGCGTTGAATGACCCAACCAGGAGTTATGCCGCATTGGCTGCTTGACCCAGCCAGGGGTCGCACCGCATTAGGTGGCCTCCTCTAGCTTTTTATATCCTCGTAATTAAGGGCATTTGGGTCAATTTGCCCCACCCAAACTTGTCCATAACACGAAATTTAGGCCCCTTAGGAGCATTATTTACCTCATTATTTAAAAATTCTCTCAAAGAAAGTCATTCCTCTCTCAAGAACAAACCCTATCTCATTTAATAAAATCAAAGAATTCAAGCTCAAGCTTAAAAAAAATCTCAAGACTCTTCACAAAATTATCGAGTGAGGTATGTGTGATGTTCATCTATGGATTTCTTTCACCATGGAGTCCGAGAACCTATTTTATATTTTAAATCATGAAATTTGCATATTTATAATGAATTATTTCGATGAAGCTTTCATGAATTTCAAATATGCACTATGTTTACAAGTGATTTTCGCTGAAAACAACCCTTACACGTTTGATTTATGGAAACTTTATGTTTATTCTCAAATTCATGGTTTCAATATTGCAATTTTGTTATTTCCACATGTTTCACTCACTTTCATGCTTAAGTATATGAATTTCAAGTGTTTGATGAAATGTCTAAATGATTGAATTTTGAACTATGATTCCTTATTGTGGCTTAATGGCTTTCACGAGTTCCTTATTGTTATTTCCATTCAGTGCTGGGGGTAATGAATACCTAAAACTTAGTTGTTTACCTACTTTTCAGTATCTCCAGAATGGTTTGAGATAAACCATGAGCCTTGTCGTTTAGTTAGCATCATGTTCAGTTGTTGGCTCAGTTAAGCTCAGTATAGTTCAGTAATCAACGTCTTTCAGTTAGGAGTAGGATTTAACGCCGAGAGAATGCAGGATGAAAGCTTCCCCATCAGTTTGGCGAAGTCGTTAGTAGCAGTACCTGTATTCCAAAACCAAATAGCCAATGTGGGTTATAAGGAGTCACCCATTGATAACGCTTAAACTACACCTCTCTAACGAGAATGTAAGCGATCATTGTCAATATAAAACCTAACTAGGTTGGGGTCAAATCCCATAGGGAATATGGCGTGAACTTAAGTTTTTTGCAATTTAATCAACTGATAGTTGGATGTTTCCTAAAATGGGGGTTTTTAGTTTAGCAAGTAATTGTTGGTCACTTTAGTTATAGTGTTCGTAATCAAGAGTTTATGGAAAAACCAGAATTATGTTCACTAGGGGTTTTGGAACTTGACAGATGCTAATGGTGGCTCAAGATTCTCACAGTAGGTAGGACAACAAGTTATCTTTATCGAAGTTATGCCTAAATGTCTCTCGACCTACTTAAGCATTTAATTACCTAATCCTCTTGGACTTAGGGAATTTATCTTCATGACCAGATTTTACCTCAGATTAATCAACCTTGTTACAGCGTAGTTATTAAATGGAATATTTTAGTGCTTCCAAGTCCCTGTTAATAATTCACTTCCCACTATATTTGATTTCTTTCTCAAGCAAATCAAAGCAGGTGTTACCTATCATTTGCAACCAATAGACGATAATTAAAACCTCAAAACTATCAAGGAGTCTTACCACCTTTTGAATCTTGAACACTCAACACCTTATCAAGACTTAACCCTAGATCCCATAATTCAGGTTAAAGGAATTTAGCAGCTCATGATGTAATAATTGAAACAATTAGTTATATTCATGATTTGGAAGATAAACTTACCACAAGATGAATAGAAACTAGAGATTCTTAGATTAGATCACAGTAGTAATCCCAAAATAATGATGATAATCTCTTCAAAGTAATTGCTTGTTCAAGTTAAGAAACTAGAGAGAGAAAATGTCAAAAATACGTGTCTCCAAAAGGTGTTTGGAACTCTTAAGAAAACTCTAAACAAAACTTTAAATAGTTCAGTCTAAATAAGGAAACAAAATCACCGAGTTTAATAATCCCTCGAATTAGGTGACGATATTTGTGACAACCTATCAGGAGGCTGACGACTTATCACAAATGTTGTCAGCTCCTCTTTGTTTTTGATACTCGCAGCTTTAGGCTGACGACAAATAGTGACGTCCTATCAACTCCTTGATGACTTATCACAAATGTCGTCAAGTCTCTACCTCAGCCCTCATGTTCTGCTTTAGGCTGATGACAACTTTGATGACCTATCGGCTCCTTGACGGCTTATCACAAATGTCATCAAGTCTCTACCCCAGCCCTCATATTTTTCCTTAGACCGACGACAACTTTGACGACTTATCATCTCCTTGACGGATTATCACAAAATGTCGTCACAACTCTTAACCCAGGTGCATTCTCTGACTGAGGCTGACGATGAAGCTGATAACTTATCACAGGGATGAAGACTTATCAGAAATGTCGTCAGCCACACTTATCTTCGAATTACTTCAGATTTCAACTCCTTTGCTTCTATCCTTGTTGGTTCTCTTGCATCATAGCTTCTACTGCAAAATCAAATATAAAACAATAAAAAACGACAAAAATTGCTTAAGACTTTGCAATTATTCTTAGTTAAAAGCCTCAAATGTGTTAGCATTAGCTCACACATCAATACCCTCAACTTAAAACAACTGCTTGTCCTCAAGAAACTCAACACAACTAAGAGAATATAAAGTACATTTGGCAGTCAATCATCCATATCAACTCAAAAAAATTTCACCCTCTCCAAGGTCAGTCAATTCAAGAACAATGAAGAACACCAATGCAATACACATAAATCAATATACGACATTAATTCATCTACATTAACTATTCACATACCAGTATTACACTCTCCAAATAAGTTAGCAACTAGCAACATATCTGGTGTACCCTCACAACGAAGAAATCCCCCTCATCTCATATCAGTAATCCTATACGTAACCATGGGGACAATCAAAATACTCACTCTCAGAACAAAGTTCCAACCAATGTATGCCAAGTACCATAGGCTTGCCCTTATTTTCATTACCCAGATCTTCAGATAGGTCAGCTAGGATCACTATAGATTTTCTCTTAGCTTTATGATGTAGGTTAGGGGATGGTATGATATTCAATGGTATTTAAAGTGACTAAGCCTCCTTGATACTACACTAGCTTTTTGGGGTTTCGCTCATTAGACTTTTCCACTCTTCTCTTTTATTGATCACACTTATTTAGGCTGGGTTCGGTTTTTTCCACAATCACTTATTCTTTTTCTTTCCCTTTTCCTCTGCACCCATCTTTTTTTTATTCTTTTCTCTTATGCCATCTTTCTTCATACTCATTCTGTACCATACATCCCTATGATAGCCACCCTCAACTTAGGTCATTTGCCTAAGTCAAGGTGAATAGTGTCCAAGAAGGACCAGGGCCAAAACAAGTTCATTGTGATCTAAATGGGAAGGTGACATGTGTCATAAAAATAAATAGGCTAATCAGGTTCAAAACAGGGATCAAGGGATATTATGCACATAGGGAAGGTCATTTAGGCTAAAGTGAGCTCATATCAAAATGGCCTATGATCCTTTCCTAACCCCTATCCTTCAACCTAGGTAAGACTTATCGGGAAAGTTCTAGCTTCAACATACAGAGAAAACTAAGTAACATCTCACACACACTTGGCACACAGGTATATCGCAATCTACTACTCATTCAGTTCATGCAGCTGTTTAGCAATAATCATTGTGTTACTATAACTAATGCCATACAAAAATGCACAGTGGTCACACTTAAAAAAATCACACAGTTAAAGAACTAGACCACTTGAAGAGGTGTACAAAAATCACAAAACAATTCAACTGCCTTAAGTACAAGTATTTCTCCTAGTCGGCTACAAAATTTTACAACAACAATTTACCCTATAACCTCAACTTAAAATCAAAAAATATCTAAACTTAGGATTAGAGTATACCTGGAATAGATCAATTCTGGGGGTCATGGGTTGCCTCCCATGCAGCGCCTGGTTTAATATCGCAGCACGATTCAGGTATCTCGATTACTTCAAAATTCATCGAGGCAAATAGTAGTGTCACTTTTCATTGATTCTTTTGGACCAATATAAAGTTTGACTCGTTGCCCATTTACTTTGAAGGTACTGCCGTCTTCATTTTTAAGTTCCATTACTTCAAATGAGTAGACTTGACTAACTCTAAAAGTGCCTGACCACTTAGATTTAAGCTTACCTGGGAACAGTTTGAGTCTGGAATTGAACAGAAGCACCAAGTCATCCTTTTGGAAGTCTCATTTCTCTATCCTTCAATCATGATATTTTTTTATCTTTTCTTTATATAGGTCTACTCATTCATATGCCCTAATATGAAATTCATCCATCTTTATTCAGTTGTCCCAGTCTCAACTCTACTGCCTCCTTCCAACTCAAATTCAGCCTTTTGAGTGCCCATAAGGCCTTGTGGTCCAGCTCTATTGGTAAGTGGCAAGATTTTCCATAGACCAACTGAAATGGTGACATGCCAATGGGTGTCTTGAAAGCAGTCCGATATGCCCACAAGGCATCATCGAGCTTTCGAGACCAATCTTTTCGACTAGCATTCACCGTTTTAGCTAGGATGGCTTTAATCTCTCAATTTGACACCTCCACTTGCATATTAGTTTGTGGGTGATATGGAGTGGATACTCTATGTTGTTTCACCCTATATTTTGCTAAAGCTGCTCAAAACACTTTGTTCTAAAAATAAGATCCTCCATCGCTTATAATAGTGCGTGGTACTCCAGAGTGAGAGAAGATGCTCTTTTTGAGAAAAGCAACAACTTTCTTTCCTTCATTATCAGACAAGGCAACAGCTTCGACCCATTTTGATACATAGTCAACATCAACTAAAATATACTTTATCCCATACGATCTTACAAAAGGACCCATGAAATCGATGCCCCAGACATCAAATAATTTCACTTCAAGCATCTTAGTCAAAGGCATCTCATGTCTTTTGGAGATTGACCCCTGCCTCTGACATTGGTCACATTTCAGCACAAACTCATGGGCATCCTTGAACAATGTTAGCCAATAGTAACTGCTCTGCAACACCTTCCTAGTTGTTTGCTGGTGACCTCTAACTGTAGAAGCATGATATGCTTCCAATATGCATAATACATCCATTTCCCGTGCGGATTTCCTTATAATATTGTCTGCACATAACTGAAAAAGATACGGCTCATCCCAGAAGTAATGTATCGCATCATGCAGGAATTTCTTTCTTTGATGGAAGGAAAGATTTTTTGGGATGACCTTGCTCACAACATAATTTGCAAAATCAGCATACCAAGGCAATTTCTCCATAGCAACAGCCAAGATCTCCTCATCAGGGAAAGCATTATTTATCTCCATTTCATCACTACTTGCCTTTTCACCTTCCATTCTAGACAAATGATCTGCAACCTAGTTTTTACATGTTTTCCTATCTTTGACTTCAAAGTAAAATTCTTGTAGCAGCAGCACCCATCTAATCAGCCTTGGTTTTTCATCCTTCTTAGCCATCAATTATCTCAAAGCTGCATGGTCAGTGTGAACCACCACCTTGGTCCCAAACAGATAAGCCTTGAATTTTTTAAAAGCATATACTATAGCCAGAAGTTTCTGCTTAGTGACGGTGTAGTTCTTTTGTGCTCCATTCAGTGCTTTACTGGTATAATATATTGGATGAAACAGTTTGTCCTTCTTTTGTCCCAATACATCTCCAAGGGCAACACCGTTTGCATCACACATGATTTCAAGCGGTTTTGACCATTCTGGTGAAACAATAATAGGGGCCTCAACCAGCTTCTTTTTAAGGCATTCAAATGCCTTCAAGCAATCATCATCGAAGAAAAACTTCACTTCTTTCTCCAAAAGTTTGCAAAGTGGATTTGCAACCTTCGAGAAATCTTTTATAAACCTCCGATAGAAGCCAGTATATCTAAAAAAACTATACATTTCCTTCACTGAAATGGGATGTGGTAGTTTTTTAATAACTTCCACCTTGGCTCGATCAACTTCTATCCTATTTGTTGAAATTTTATGACCGAGAATGATGCCCTCCTTTACTATAAAATAAGATTTTTCCCAGTTAAGCACCAAATTAAATTCAACACATTATTGCAAGGCTATACTCAGGTTTGCCAAACACACCTCAAATGAATCTCCCACCACAGAGAAATCATCCATGAATACCTCTATGGTGTTCTCCACCATATCTGAAAAGATAGACATCATGCACCGCTAAAAAGTGGCGAGTGAATTGCATAGCCCAAATGGCATACTTTTAAATGCAAAGGTTCCATATGGACATGTAAATGTCATCTTCTTCTGATCTTCAAGAGCAATACAGATTTGGTTGTATCTAGAATAACCATACAAAAAGAAATATTATTCCCTTCTGGCCAATCGATCAAGCATTTGGTCCATAAAGGGCATAGGAAAATGGTCTTTCAAAGTCCATGAATTTAGCTTGCGGTAATCCATGCAAACTCTCCACCCAGTCACAGGCCTGAGTGGAATCAACTCATTCCTTTCATTTGTAACCACAGTCATGCCCCCTTTTTGGGCACGCATTGAACTGGGCTCACTCATTTGCTGTCAAAAATAGGGTACACCACTCATGTATCCAACCACTTAATAATCTACTTCTTAACCACCTCTTGCATTGGTGGGTTAAGATGGCGCTGATGCTCTATGGTTGGAATACAATCTTTCTTAAGTTGTATTTTATGCATGCAGATGCCAGCGAAAATGCCAATAATATCTATGATGGTCCATCCTATAGCTCACTTGTGCCTCTGAAATACTGAAATAAATGTGGTTAATTACTGCTCACCCAAATCAGCCGTAATAATAACAGGTAGCGTGTTTTCATTGCCCAAAAACATGTACCGTAAGTGCCCAGGCAGTTCTTTCAATTCTAACACCAGTGGCTCCTCAATGGATGGATTGGCTGGCGATGTTGGTCTATTAGAAAGGTCAAGGTCTAGCTTTTTAGGAGCATAAATATATGAACCTATTCCTTACAAGGCACAAACAGTCTCTTCATACTCCTCAATGCCTTCACGATCAAAGTTCATCAGAACTTGGACTAAAGGCTCGACAACAAGTTGCTCCTCTCTTGACACCTTATGTTCGTCCTCCTAATACACATCAACTACTAAGAACACACTCATTTCTTCCTACTACTTCATTGATTTAAACACATCAAACCATACCACTTCATTATTCATCCTGAATAAGAGCTCATTCGCTTTCAAATCAATTAACACACTTTCAGTTGCGAGGAAAGGTCGACCCAATATTATGGTCACCTAAAAGTTTACCTCGCAATCTAGAATGATGAAATCTATAGGGAATATAAAGTTGGCTACCTTCACTAACAATCATACAAAATACCAACAGGTTATTTTACTGACCTATCCGCCATCACGAGTCGCATGTTGGTGGGTGTGGGATTTCCCAGACCCAACTTTTTATATACAGCCAGCAACATCAAATTAATGCTTTCTCCCAAATCACATAATGACTTGGCAAATTCCATAGTCCCAATTGTACAGGGAATAGTGAATGTGCCTGGGTCTGGCTTCTTCTGCACCAAGGTCCTTGTAAAAATAATGCTACAATGATGGAGATTATCTTTCAATTCGTATCTCACTCCTCTTTTCTTAGTTACAAGGTCCTTCATGAATTTAGCATATCCTGACATTTGTTTGAGTGGCTCCACCAATGGCACATTTATTTTCAACTGCTTGAGCATTGCCATGAATTTACTGAATCTTGCATCATCAGTTTTTTTCTTCAACAGATGAGGAAAGGGAGGTGGTAGTCTTAGGATAGTATTCAACACTACCTCCTTTTCCCTTTCTTTCTCTTTTTTAGAGCATCATCAAAATTATCCAGCTTCTCAGACTCCATTGGACCTTCTTCTTCCAGTTCATCATCAACTACCTCATCAACTACATATTTGCCCATAGAAAGGACAGGTAATATCTTACCTCTTCTAGTGGTAATAGCCATAATTCTATGGATTTTGGACTGTATCACTTGGTAACGTTCCGCTCTTCCTCTGGTTGAATGCTGCGGAGAGTTGGCTCCTCTGCTACTCCAACTGTTTGATTACGGTGGAGTGTGAGTTTACGAACTGAATAATAGATGGTAGATCAGTCTTTATGATAGTCACACCAGAGTTGGTAGCTTCCACTCCCTTCAACAACTTAGACATCATGTCCTCTATGGACATCATTTCAGAACTTGTTGTAGCAGCTTCACGATTTCCAAGAGGGACATAGAGCCCGTTCCTATCATTGTTGTTCCTCCAATTTCCCTGCTCCCTATATTTATAACCAGGCTTATCATAATAATTCCGACCTTGATTCCCTTGGCCATTGCCTTGAAAACCCCCCTGATTATTAACATAGTTCGCCTCTTTTTCTACATCAGCATCAACTCTGTCCTAAGATCCCACAGTTTTCACCTTCTCAGTCTTACCTGATAGCAAGTGCTTGGTTAGAAAGTCCATCTGCATTTTAAGGTGAGCCATGTCTTGGTCACGCTCCTCATCTCTTCTGCGTTGTTTCGCAGTAATACCCCCAGACACAGTGGGGCTAGCTACCACAGAGTCTCTGGTATGCCATGCCTGACTCTGTTTGGTCATTCTTTCTAGCATCTCTGAAGACTCTGGGAATGTAAGATCAACAAATAAACCACCAGCATCATTATCTATAATTGGCTTTGTCACAGAGTTAAGAGCCCTGTACAAAGTCTCCATCAAGTGTATGTCTGTCATATTGTGGTTCGAACACTGTGTCAGCTTCTTCTTGAATCTTTCCCAGGTTTTATGCAAGGCTTCAGTTGGGAGCTTCCTAAAGTTGTTGATCTCATCCCTCAACTGTACCTTCCTGGAAGGCGGAAAGAACCTTTCTAGAAAAGCTCATTTTAACTTTTTCCAGTTGGTTATAGAATCGGGTGTCATCTCATTTAGCCACAAAGTTGCCTCCCCAGACAGAGACAATGGAAACAACCTCAACCAGATAGTATTATGTCCCACTCCTGGGTTATCAAAAGATTTACAGATTGTGACAAAATTTACCAGATGCAAGTTCGGGTCATCCTAGAAGGGCCACCAAACAACCCCTTCAGACTGAGGAGTTGAATCATAGTACTCATAATGTTGAATTTAGCCCCGGGTGTCAATGGTGGAGGAATGATTGCACCCGTTGTACCTTCTCCGTCCATTCCATCATCATCACCATTAAGGTCATACTGGACCGACTGGTACTCTTGCCTTTCTCGGAATGGACGGTTTCTGTTAACATTACGTCGTACTGGTGCAGCTACTTGTTCTGTACGCCTTAGTTTACCATGATTTAGCAACTCCTCGTCTCCCAAATCTTCATCCTTAGGATTTTGATGTCGTACTTGTTGACCGACATTTTGCACATTCACTTGAGCTCTAGCTAAGGCTGTCAATCTGTCAGCCTCTTGCTGTTCTACCATTCTTCTAATTTGTTGTGGTTCTGGATTAAGTGGTAATAATGGTTCTCTGGAACTTTTGGTGCCTGGCATATACTACAAAGATCCTGCAATAAATAAAAACAACAAATAAATGTAAAACTCGGAAACTTGACTAACAGT
>NC_061112.1:114087468-114117229 GCF_002878395.1 Capsicum annuum | reverse complement strand
AGTGGTGGAAAACCACAAGCTGAGTAAACGTAGATGGTCCCACTGAGTTAGTATAATTTATAGAGTTTCCTTCTGATAGGGTATAGAAGGAATTTTTATTAATTAAAAATTCAGAGTTCTTTATAGCAGAATTAATCGAAAGCTGATTGGATGAAGGGTCAGCCCTGCTGGTAGCTGGTAAGTCATGGGTTAAAGAAAGCTTACCTAGAGCCATCACCGGAGGATCTATTGCCAATTTTCGTATGAGGCTTACCTTTGTCCTGCGAGTTTACCAATACATTATTGTTTGAGCTTTCCCTGCGTTGAGCATTTGGTGGTCACCGATTAGCTCTAGTTGTGGGTTTGAATTCTACTACTTTTTTATTCCAAATTTGAGGTAGCCTCCGTTTTTACTAATGGTTCACCATAGTTATTGTTTATCGATTGTGGTTGATGGGAATAGGGAAAAGATTTTGATTGGAGTCCCAAGCGCCCACATAGGGTGAATAACAGGTTAAATCCCTCATAATGGATGGCCTACTTATGACATCCAATAAAGTCGTGGAGTTGCAACGGCTGGTTTAGAAGTACCTGCACACATAGTCAGGCATAATGCCCATGTATAGTAAAGGCGGTACAAATATTTATTTTCAACAGGGTACCCACTTATTGTCCCGCTTTATGCAAGATGTCTAAGCATAAAATTTTGTTGGGAGATCGGCCAAGCAAATCCAGGTAGCAGTATATAATGTTTTGGCTTGTGAGTCAACAAATTTTGGATCCCGTCTCTGCACAGAAAAGAACTTATTAAAGATAAACCATGGCCCATCGTGTAGAGCATTGTGTATATTTTGTTCATGGTTGAATCTTATAAAAAAGTTCACTCCTAAATCAACGAGTGTCAGGTCCTCGGTGGGTTTCCACAAGCTCATTAACTTTAGTTTTAGCAGCTGGTGAGCTACTTTTTGGACAATTACTTTGATAAAAAGGGATTGTGTCCAAGGTGAATAAATGTGTGTTTTGTCCTCAGATGTTAGTGGGATAAAATTATTGTTGTCCAGCAAAGGAGTGACCTCATCTGTAAGGTTAATTCGTGGTGCTAAAATATTCATACTTTGCATGCCATCTGGTGAGTTTTGTCCAAATAACTTTTGCAAGTAGAAGATTTTCCACTTGTTGCAGGGGTATCCTCGTAGGTTTGTATCCTATTGCTATAAGTGGTAGAATCAGTTGTAGATGTATGTACACAGATCTATAAAACTTAGCTTCCTAAGAGCATCTTGTGAGATTCAGTTGGGGTTTGAATCTTAACAGTTTTTGAAGAACAACAACCAATGCTACTATTTGGCTAGATTTGGCTGGAAAGTGTTTTCATTCTTTTGTTTTAATTTCTCGTTTGACATTCATATTTATTTTAGTGAAAACCCATAAAGTTCTAATGTTTTGTTGAACCAAGTTTACTTATTTTAGTTAAAGTTTTGATAAATTGAGTATTCATCTCTTGAGCCTAAATTTATCTACATATCTAGGGTCGGGGGCAAGATAAGAAAAAAATAATTATTTTAAAATTTATTTTAATATTTCTTCATTAAAGTATATTTTTTTATTTTATTTATTTTATTTTACTATTTTTACACATTTTTTTTCAATATGAAGACACAATTGCTTATCCCATTTAAATCTTTGTCACTTTCTCATCTAATTTCTTTTCCGCATCTTATTTTTTCTCTATTTTTTAAATATTTTTTCTGTAATCCATCATTATGTTATCCATTTTTCCTTTGATTCTTCTTATGAAGTTTGGTAATGAATTTTGATTTTCGATTGTAGTTTGGTGATGGCTTTAATTTTTTCTAATTTTTAAAATGTGATTGATTTAATGATAACTTGGTGATAAGTATGGTAGAGGTGGTTATAACAAAGGTGTTAATTGTGGTTGCTGAAGGATGATCAATGACGAAGGAATTGATCGACAGTGAGGAGCAATTGATTGGTGCCACACATTGTTGTCATTTGATTTTTCCAAAAAAAATGACTAAAAGGTAATTAAAAATTAAAAAAAGGATGGAGAGGGAGATGATCACTATTGGTCACCATTTTATCTGATAAAGGAATATTTTACAGTGCAGTGATAAAGTAATGATATTTGATTTTTGTAGCAGCAACATAATTTGACACAACCTTTTCTTCCTCAATTCTATGCAATATTTTTTTTCATTAGTGAAGAGGGTTAGAGAAAACTAAAAAAGTAGATGGGCTAGAGTGTGTGGGGGGTGAGGGTTGGGAGTCAGGCTTGGGAAGTTTTTGTTTAATTTTTTTTTTTTTTTTTGTAATTTATGCCTTTTTACATGTGACAATTAGGGATTGGTGCATGACAATTATTTTCCTACTTAAGACCAAAATTGATCGAAAAATAAGGTAATAATACCACTTTAGAATTATTCAATAGAGTAATAGAATACCTGCAAACTTTAAGTGTCTTTTTACAAATTCGAAACAACTTCAGTGATGACTTGATATTTTTTTTCTTTACTTTACAATATTATTTAAATTTATGTCATATAAAATATTTTAAAAAATAAGTGTTCCTTTAATTAAGAAAATTATTTTCTAAGCTTAATGCTTGATTCAAGAATTGACTTGTCATCTCTATCTACGCTATACCTATCAACCGATCCAGAAAAAATTCAGATCATTAAGGATTGAATATATTGATCTCCGGTTAGGAGGAATCGGACTATCTTTAATGTGATAGGCTAGGATTTTTTAGAGAAAAAAGTTGTCCGGCAGACTCTTTTATTGGTTGATGATTAGGCAATACTTTAACTTCATGAGGAAGAATGGGATTATGATTTTAATAATCTTCATTTTCAAAATTTGTAGTGGATTGTTTAGATGCAATTTCCATTGATATTATTTCTTTGAGGTTCTTATTTTTTGAATATTTTTCTATTTTTTTTTAAAAAAAATTATTCTGATCTATTTCACAATTTGAAACAAACTAAAAATTATAGCATGACATTCAATAAATGTCAATTGTCTTCAGGTTGTTGTCTTCCTTAACAACTTTGCTTTCTGATATCTTTTCTAAACTGAAATATTTAGCACCTCTCAAGTTATCTCAGAAGGAATAAGATATTCTGTTGAGTTGCTCCTTTACTACTCCATCGTGCTAACATAATTTGTATGGACTCCACCATATGTGTAGAGGCAGACCTACATGAAGAGGAGGGTTATGAGACCAAATAACTTTAAAAAAAATTATGTGTATATATGCATATATAATTTTTAAAAAATAGTCATGTATTTCATTAGACATCCTACGATACAAAAGAAAGTTGGAGCACTCGTTGTAAATGTTGATTAGGACCTTTTCTCGAGTTAACAGACGTGGTTCGAGTCTCAATTTCTTCATGGTTACATTTAGAAGAATTTTTCTGCAAAAGAAATGAAATCGATTGATTTTTCAAATGTTGAAATCAAATCAAATCATTTAAGTTGATTTGCCATCGATACAATTTTCACCAACTTTTACAAATCTTTTCGTTGATTTTATTGTACGTATGATGATGTACTTCCAATGCATATAAGATCATTTATATTAAAACATAACACTCTCAAATCATTTTTTTTAAAAGAAAAATAGGAACTTTATACGTACTCAAGTTATTTATGTAGCTTCTGCGATAAAATTGTATGCATGATTCAAGAATTTAATCATCTTGATGATAGATAAATTATAATAAATAATAAATAATTAAAGGATCAGAACAAATTATATTGAACATAAAATAAATTCTTAAAATTATCAAAATAAAAACTACGAATCAAATAAGAAACTAATGATAAAAAATGAGAAAATACATCAAATCACCCCTCAACTTGTCAGCAAAACTTACTTTAAATGCTAAACTATCAGACAATTATATACCCTCTTAATAACTTTGAACTGAATTTATTTCACCCCTGTAAAGCTTATCTGAAGTCACGGTTGGGTAGTGTTGGACACACGCATTTTGATTTGTCCACGTCATTTAATGAACTCATTTATTAAATCCGACCTAATTCCTACTAAAGCCCAACCCAACCCAATCCTTAAAACTTGACCCGACCATTAAAACCCGACCCAATCCTAATAAATACCCCTAATTCCATCACTCAATGTCATTTCTCTTACTTCAGCAGTCAAAAATTGTGAATTTTTGTTAATTTCCAACTCTATTTCACTCAAAATTAGATGATCTACTACTCGATTAGGGTTTTAGGGTTTTTCATAAATTGTTTAAGTTGTTGTATTTGTATTTAGGATTTTTTATCCCATAAAAATTGATTTTGCTCTAAAGATCGTATTTTTTTCAGATTAAATATGAATTTTGCATACATTACATTGAGGTTTCATCATGAAGGAAAGTTACAGCAAAAGCCTCGTATAAAGTACCATGGAGGTATTGTTACGGACTGTTTTGGTGTCGATATTCACAGATTTTCATACTTTGAGTTTCTTGGGTATGTTAAAGAAATTGGTTATAATGTTTCCTCGTGCATTATCTATATGAGACCTCCTAAACGTAATTACCTAGTAAAAGTGACTTGTGATAGGGATATTTTGGGTGTTGTACCTCAACTTAAAAATGGAGATATAGTTCAGCTTTATGTGTCATATTTAGTGGATGAACCCCATGTGGTCCCTTCCATCCATGCCATTGAATATATTTTCTATGTGGGTGAAAAATCTTCTACTTATTTTGACAAAGAGTCTAGTCAAGACTGTGGGATTAGTGAAAATTAGGGTTTGAAGATGGCGTTGTAGAGGTAGCAACACCTCAAGAGCTTTTCGTGAGTAAAAATTTAAACAGTGGTGCTGCTACTACTAATGTTGGGGAGTTGAGTGGTGTTGGTGCTGCTGGTTCTAATGGTGAGGAGTTATGTGGTGTAGATGAAAATTTGGGTAGTGGTGTTGCTACAACTATTGTGCAGAACTTGAGTAGTGCACCCTCTGCTAGTATTGTTGAAAATAGTGGTGGTGGTGGTGTTGCTGCTACTACTGAGAAGAACTTGAATAGTGATGGTGATGGGGTTTCTGCTACTGGTGAGCAGATCTTGGGTAGTGATTATGGTGTTGCTCCTCATGGTGAGCAAAACTTGAGTGAGACTAGCTTTGTTACTGCATCAGATGTCCCAATAATTTCATCTGATTGAAAAAGTGAATCTGATGATACTGCAAATTCAGACTATAAAGACTTTTTTTATGAAGGGGCAGATGAATATGGTAGTGATGTTCATGATGAGGTTAGAGATTTGAGGGAAGAAAAGAGAGCTGCCAAAAGAAGAGAGTTGAAGAAAAAAAAAGGAAGTAAATAGAGTCTAGAACTGAAGGGGTTAGTTTAGGTAAAAAAAAAGGAGTTGACTTAGGATATGCTGAGTTCTTATCTAACAAAAAACTACTTTAGAGGGAAAATAGCTAGAGATGAGCCATATTTTAATTTTGATGTAGACGCTAGCTTTGAAATAGATAGTGATGATGGCAATGATGAAGATGATGAAGTAGAACAACCTGCAAGAAGAGAAGAAAAATCAAGAAGAAGAAAAATAAATCATAAGAGAATTGTCTTTGATCCTACTTGTAAAAAAATAGTTTAGGAGCTTGGTCTTTGTTTTGAAAATGTTCAACAATTTAGAAAAGTTATTACTATGTATGTTGTGCAAGAACATGTAGAATTAGACAAGTATGTGAATAAACCAAAAAGGGTGAGAGTAAAATATATTGATGGTTGTCCATGGTTGTTGTTTGGAAGCTATGATTCTAGAACTGGAGATTTTCAGGTAAAGAAGTATAATCCAGTCCACATATGTAATGCCACAACCAAAAACAAACTTGTGAATTCAAAGTACTTGGCAGAGAGATACAAGGACAGGATTATATCTGAGCTTGACATTAGAGTTTTTCAGTTTCAAAACTTAGTGAAAAAAGAGTTAGAGGTGTATATTGAGAGGACAGTAGCAAGAAAAGCTAAAAATATTGTGTTGCAGCAGATCATGGGTGACCATGTAGAGGAGTTTAAAAGAATTTTAAATTATAGAGATGAACTTTTAAAGACCAATCCAGGTAGCACATGTGTGGTGAGGCTTAGTGAAGAAACCTTTGAAGATGAAAAAACAGTTTGTATCATTTTATATATGCTTTGATGCTTTGAAGAAAGTATTCAAATCTGGTGCTAGGAGATGTATTGATTTTGATGATTGCTTTTTGAAAGGTGTTTGTAAAGGTCAACTACTTGTGGCTGTTTGTAAAGATGGGAATAATCAGATACTATCACTATCCTGGGCAGTGGTTGAAGTTGAAAATAAATTCACTTAGAGATGGTTTGTTAGACTTGTGAAGAATGATCTTGAGATGGAAGATGGATCAGAATTAACTACTATCACTGATATGCAGAAGGTAATGTCTTTGTTGTTTATTTTCTTTATTTTTTTCTTTTAACTATATTTTCTATTTTTAACTATAATTTCTAACATTTATTATTTCTTGAAGGGTCTTGATAATGCAATTACAAAATTGATGTCAAATGCAGAACAAAGAATGTGTGCAAAACATATTCTAGACAACTGGTCCAAAATTTAGAAAGGTATTGAAAGGAGAAATTGCTTTTAAAAGTGTGCCAAGTCCACATATGAGCAAGAATTGAGAAGAAATTTAGATCATATGAAGCTGTTTGGTGATAAAATTTGTGAAAATCTTCTGTGGGAAAACATAAAAAGGTGGTCCAAAGTGCACTTCAAGTATCATAGTTGTTGTGGTAGTGTTGATAACAACATGACGGAAAGTTTTAATTCATGGATATTGGGACCCAGAAATAAGATTATCATCACAATGCTTAAAGAAATAAGGGTCAAGGTGATGAGAAGAATAGGACAATTGAGAGAGTTTATTGATACTTGGTTAATTGATATTTCCCCAATAGCATTAAAAGTATTGCAAGATAACACATCAAAATCAATGAAGTGCAATCTTAAGTGGAATAGTGAGTTTGGTTTTGAAGTTAAGGATAATTGGGGCAATACTTTCATAGTGAATTTGATAGATAGAACGTGTACTTGTAGGTCTTGGATGTTGAAAGGTATATTTTGTGGTCATGCCATAGCTGCACTACATTATAGGAGATTAGAGTCACTTTATTATGTTGCACATTGGTATACCAAGGAAACCTACCTCAAGACCTATAATTATTACATTCAGCTATTACTAATATGCAAATGTGGTCAAAATCAACCAACCCTTCTGTTTTACCTCCAACAATAAGAAATCTGTCAGGCAGACCTATCAAATCTAGAATAAAGAAGCAAAGTGAAAACAAGACTGAAAAGTTGTCTAAACATGGTGTTGAGATGAGCTGCAACATATGTCATGCCAAGGGTCATAATAAGAAGGGTTGTCATTTGGCTACAAGTTCAACAAATCTTGTATAGGTTCCTCTGCAGCACCAGGCACAAAAAGAGGAAGAAGAAGACCAAAAGAGTCTACAAAGATAACAATTGACTTGCCATTTACTACTGTTCATTTCTCTTTTATTTTCTTACATTTTTTGTTATGTGTTGTAGGCTGTTGTTGCTACTGGTAGAGAAAGAGGAGATGATATTATTGTTGCTACTGGTAGAGGAAAGAGAGTTGTTGCTGCTGGTAAAGAAAGGGGAGCTGCTGCTGCTACTATAGATGGAGTTGGTAGAAGAAGATGACCTCCTGCTGCTGCTACAGTGGGTAGTATTGATAGAGAAAGAGGACCTACAACTTCTACTGTTGATGGTAATAGTAAAGGTAAATGAGCTGCAACTTCTACTGTTATTGGTGTTGGTAGAGGTAAAGAAAGAGGAGCTGCAGCTTCTACTGCTATTGGTGTTGATAGAGGTAAAGGAAGAAGAACTGTTGCTAATAAAATAAGAGAAGCTGATGATGTCACTGGTGTTGGAAGAGGTAGAGAGACACTTTTTAAAAGACCTAGGATGGCTGGAATAGGGGTGCTTCAGACAGAAAGTGATTATAAAATTCTCAATGTAAGTTAAATTTGATAAAATTTCTCTAGTTTAAAGTCTATCTTTTAAAAGTCTTAAATAAATTTGTTCTACTTTATTTTTTCAGCCTGGAATGCCTATGAACTCCTCCATAGTGACTGGAGATCTTGGACATCACAAACCAACATCCAATGTGAAATAGAAAGGAAAGAAAACTGTGACCCAACAAAATCTTGAAGTCATGAGAGTACATAAAAGGATGAGGACAAAGTCAAATGATGCGGAAGTGAATCATCAACGACAAACAAGTTCATCAATCTTTCAGTAGAAGCAACCTGATTTTTGTTTTTGTGTATTGATGTTGTGTACTAAAATAGTAGTGACTTTCACTTAGGCAATTTCTATTTTGATTAGTGACTTCAATTATGCAGCTGTGACTGCACTAATTTGATTTGTAATTGTTTGATGTAAATGTGACTTCACTTTTGGCCACATATTTTTGTAGAAATATGAGTAGCTGTGATTGTACTATTTTGATGTGTCTGTTTGAAGCATTTATGCTCTTGTGTCTGCACAATTCTCATTTGACTATAAGCAATTGTGGTTGCTTAACTAGTACTAAGGTTAATGATAGTTTATGCAGTCTTGCTTAACTAATACTAAGGTAACTTCATTACAAAAGAAGTTGCATCATTACAAAGGAAACAAATGCTTAAAATGCAATCAATTCAACTACCTTTCTTCATATATATCAAGAGAACCACCAGCTAAAGTACATTACAAAAGAAGCTTAAAAGAAGCTGTACCATTCAATACAAATACAACAACCAAGTGCTCAAAAGACAGTCAACAGCCAAAGTAGATTACAAAATAAGCTTAAAGAAGCTACCCCATTCAATACAAAATAAGCTAGATAACTTCTAACAACAACCTATTCCTAAGGTAACCTCATTGAACCTTTCTTATGTATCATCCCAAGTGAATAGCTTATAGCTATTAGTAGTACAAAACAACAAAATACAACAAATTTAGCAATTCTTCTCCACTTTTTCTCTCTTCCTTTGACCTTCTCAATCTCTTTTTCCAACTTTTCCAATTTCATATCAACACAATTATCATCTTTGGATTCTTTGGGTTTGTCTACTTCATGAGAAGCTTCCTCAATAAATTTGTTCAACTCAAAGTTTTCAACTTCATTAATCAATGCATGATTGGCAATATATTGAGAAGACTCAACTAAATGCTCAAGCTCACCTAATTTCTCTATTAGTTTAGGAATCACATATTTGGACCTCGGATCAATATCTTTTCTATCCCTCCAACATCAAAAGTCGCAAGATCTTGGACCCTTCAATGGTGAAAAATAAAAAATGAATTAGCTTTTAATCAAGTTTATTGAAATAGTAAAAGAAAAAAAAATGATATCTACCCTATAATAAGACATGCCCAATATCTTCTGCCGGGATTCCTCGAAGTCCAAGATGTCTTCATATGCAACAAAAATTCATGATTACAACGAACTTCTTTGTACAAAGTATAATCATTTTCTTTCATACAAAGTTTAGTCAAATCAATCGATCTCATTATGTGCTAGAAAAATAGATTACGGTTCTTTAAAAGCGCTTAAATTTGAAACGGAAGAGAAATCAATCTCAAAATTTTGTAGAGGGAGCAAATTTTTGATAAATTGAGGAAGAAGAGAAGTAAATTAGGGTTTTTGAGAATGAATTTGGGTTGGGTGATTTGAGATTTATAATCGTTAATTAATTTAAAAAGAATATTTTTGTTTAAGAAAAAAATATAAAAGACAAAGATAGCACTTCGACGCACCCAGCAACACACGACTTCACTTCAGCTTTTAAGGGGTGAAATAAATTCAATTCAAAGTTATTAAGGAGTTATATAATTGTTCGATTAGTTTAGGGTCAAAATAAGTTTTGCTGAGAAATTGAGGAGTGATTTGATGTATTTTCTAGTAAAAAAAAATTGACATTTGATTTTGATAAAAAATAAAACCAATAGCAGCAACACAAATTCGCTTCTAATCCAAATGCCAAAATAGAAAAGAAAAAAAAAACTCTGGAAATCGCACGACTTTACTAGTACCCATTACCTCCATTACCTTCCAAAGGGAACATTTTGGATGTTGTAAATTGATCCTCTTTGCGGGAAACTTCGCAGAAAAGATCAATTCTTTGAATTTCATCAATCTTGTAAGTACCCTTTTCAGCTATTTTTGTTCTTATAGTAAGTTTTAATTGAAAACTGGGGATTATGTTTCTTGGGTAAATTTGAAGTCTTTGTTGGAAAAATGGAGAAATCTGATGTTTTTTTCATTAGAAAAAGTCCCAGACTTGGTGGGGTGTTCAATATTGAGTGTGCCCGTGTGCTAATGTTTTAATTGAAAGCTGGGGATTATGGTTCTTGGATAAATTTGAAATCTTGGTTGGGAAAAATGGAGAAATTTAATGTTTTTTTCATTAGAAGAAGTCCAAGACTTCGTGGGGTGTTCAATATTGTGTGTCTCATAGTCCTAATATTTATGTTCTACAACCGTGAGGATGTTGTGAGCAATACAGTTTTAAAGACTTCATCTTTACTTGCTAGTAAGTGGTACACAAGGAGTAAATTTGATGGGTATTCTTCAAAAACACGAGTGGTTCGTCGAGGGATGTTGCAAGTAAACGGGTCGAATGGTAATGATTTGGCTGTTAAAAGGCCCGAGTTATGTGCAGGATTGTTTGATCATGAGGGGTTTAAGAGTAGTTGTGATTTCTTGAAAGTTCACCCAGATTGTTCGTCTGGAGGGTTCTTTGATTACTTAAAGTTTTATTACTGTAGTTGTAATGGAAGTGCGTGGGGTTTTGTGGTATTTGGTGTTTGGCTTGCTGCATTGTTTTATTTATTGGGAAACACTGCAGCTGATTACTTTTGTTGTTCTTTGGAGAAACTGGCTAGTTTGTTGAAGCTATCTCCTACAGTTTCTGGAGTTGTTTTGCTCCCGCTTGGTAATGGTGCTCCGGATGTATTTGCGAGTATTGCTTCTTTTGTGGGAAGTGGTGCTGGTGAGGTTGGGCTTAATAGTGTTCTAGGTGGGGCTGTGTTTGTTACTTGCATTGTTGTGGGTGCTGTTTCTCTTTGTGTAGCTGATCAGGATGTTCAGGTTGACCAGAAATGCTTTATTAGGGATATTGTGTTTTTCATTGTGACGTTGATGTCACTATTATTGATCTTGATTGTTGGTGAGGTTAGTGTGGTAGCAACTATTGCATTCGTATTGATCTATGTTGTTTATGCCTTTGTTGTTGCTGCCAATGAGATTTTGAGGAAGCATGCACGAAGGTTGAGATTGGATGTTGTTACCCCTTTGCTTCCTGTAAGAGGAAGTATATTTTCTGAAGGAACTCAGGAGGATGACTCTATTTATAGCTCTTTGCTTGACGTTGAGACAGAAGACAACAGCATACAGTCACCTGGTTCCTTGCCTCAGTGGATGTGGGCATCCAATGTGGCAATATATTCTAATCAGTCATCGAGGGTGCATGATGGGGAAAGACCTTTGTGGGGTTGGACTGAAGAGGGTCTAGAAGTCAAGAGCCCGTCATTTTCCTGCTCTCAGCTGTGTTCACTTCTAGAGTTGCCATTGACTGTGCCAAGACGATTAACCATTCCCTTAGTTGAGGAGGAAACTTGGTCAAAGACATATGCTGTAGGCAGTGCAGCTTTAGCTCCTGTTCTTCTTGCAGCTTTGTGGAATACTCAAGACAATGTGGGTTACCTTGGTAGAAGAGTTGCTATAGTTCTTGGCATTTCTGTTGGTTGCATATTGGGTATTCTTTCATACAAGTATACAAGAGCCGACCGTCCACCACAGAGTTTTTTGCTTCCATGGGTTTTAGGGGGTTTTATCATGAGTATTGTTTGGTTTTATATGATTGCGAATGAACTGGTGGCGCTGCTGGTCGGATTAGGTGTTGTACTGGGGGTTAATCCCTCTATTCTTGGGCTCACTGTTTTGGCTTGGGGTAATTCAATGGGTGATCTGGTCTCAAATGTTGCTTTGGCGATGAATGGTGGAGATGGTGTGCAGATTGCTTTATCTGGATGCTATGCAGGTCCCATGTTCAATACACTTATTGGGTTGGGAATCTCATTATTCCTCGGTGCCTGGTCAGAGAAACCTTCTTCTTTCATACTTCCACGGGACAAAAGTTTGTTTTATACCCTATGTTTCCTCATGTTTGGTCTTCTGTGGGCCCTCTTTGTTCTTCCCAAGAATGACATGCGCCCTAACAAGATGCTTGGGGTCGGCCTTATCGTCATCTATTTGGTATTTTTGTCTGTTAGGCTGAGTAGTGCAATGGGAATTGTTTCATTATTTGGGCTTAGTGACTAATTGTTGCATGTTCAGAAAGGTTATCATTGAAATCATCTGGACTTGAGATTCAGATTGTCCCACTTGACTTGACTTGACTAGTGAGCTTGATTTGTATCTTCAGCATGGGACAAAGTTCCATTATAAGAGAGCACGTTATGCCCATCAGTGATGTAATCTGCTGTACAAATACTCATATAGTAGGTGCTCTTCAAATCCTTTCTTGATCCTTCTTCTCTCCGTGTTGTACGACCCTCATATTGTTTGTATTTCTGTAATAAAATTTCTTTTTATAGAGTAAAAAATTTCTCCCGGTGCAATGAAATCTGAAAATAATTTGTTGATGGTATATGTTTCGATTAATAAGCAGCTAGATGCTGAGTTACCCATTTTACTGAAAAGACAGCAAGACTACTTGTATAATGAACAAGATGATCACCATTTCATGTGGAAACATTATGGTGCTGTTGGACTAGAAAACCATTTTGTTTTGGGAGAATTGGTATTGGTTTTGTTTTTTGTAGGCGACTCTTTGGATTTAGTGTTTAATAAGCTTTGGGTTTGCTTCAGGGAAATTGTTGTTTGATTTCTTTTACTGGAAAATAATATCATATCAGTAGAACTCAAAACATTTTATGAGTGATGAATTAACATTGACTAAATATCTTTATTTGATGCTAAACGTGTTTTCAAAGAAATGGGTTTTGTGAGTGAATTAAATTCAGTTGAAGATATAGAAAAAAGTGTCTAAAGTGAAACTGAGTCCAAGAAAGTGACTAAATTGTCACACTGTCAGCGTCAAGTGAATCCACTTTTCAGAAATACAAAACAACCTTGGATTAAGGCTTAAAGTTCCATTTTAGGATAACATGTTTGGTTTCTAACCAAAATTATGTGGTGCCATCATGGTTTTTGGTGTCCTGTGGTGCATATTAGTTACCAGTGGTGCAGGCAATCAAGCTGGTGCAGTATGTGGGTGTCAGTGGCATCCTATTACTGTACGAGGCCCTCTTCTTCTTGTCATATCAAGGGAGCATGGCTCTATTCAGACACATGCGGTAGAGGATGTGCCGACTGAGGGACTGCAGGATGTACTTGTCGATGGAAGTGAAAAGTCTGGTTCCGAGTTCTTTGGTTTCCCCTTCATGCTGTTGTTGCTTGCAATGTACAGTATGCTGTGTCTTGAATGTTTTCGGCAAAACATCATTAGTAGCTTCTTGAGGAATTCCATGGCTCTCTGCTCCCCAGTGACTTCATGCTCCAATGCGTCTGCTTTATAGCATGGTCATTTCTTCCTGATTATACAGAAACTATAACCTAATGTCCAGTGAAGTAGAGTTTATACTATGCTGAATCATGTGATACGTCTATGTTCTGTGCTATTAATTAATTGATCATCCTAAGCGGAGTGTTACAATGTGTTGAAGTAGATGGCGACTTTCTGGTCGTCTCTCTTTTTGTCTCATTTGTGACGTTATCTTTGTTGATCAGAATTGTTCTACTAACTGGTCTAGCCACTGCAACTGGCAATCATTATCCTGATCTTTCTTTTGATAAGTTAAGATCATTTACTTGATATTACACCAAGATAAGGTCAAAAATGCTTACCACTATGTGGAAGGCTCAAACACCATTACTATAAATTGCCCAATCGGCTATATACACCAGATTGCTTCATTACACCAAAAAGATACATGAAAGTAAGGGCGTTTTGATACATCCAATTTTATTCTAACCGGTATGAAACCGTCTCCAATTCCTTTCAGTCTGTTTAGCCTAAAAAAGGCACAAGGGTAAAATTTTCATTACTTTCCTGTTCGACCGCCACAGGAAAAGGAGACTTTTGGCTTCTCACTTCTATATATGTTCTATTCCTTGCACTCCATATCTCCAGTAAAGGCATAGGTGCCTCCCCTCTCTGTGCTCATAATTGTTTTTTTCCTCAATTTACTTCATATAATGGTTGTTTGTGTCTATAATTGCTTTCTCTTACACCACAATTATGTTTTTTTTTACTAGTTTTCATATACCCATTTCTTCATTAAGCTCATGATTGTTTGTTCTTTGCACTATGAAAAAGAAAGTACTAAATTCATGTCTGAAAGGCTGGAACTAAGACCAAATTCCAAAACTTTGCATCCAAGTAAATCATAGTACATTGTGATTTATGTTGTTGCCTTAAAGACTGCAAATGCTTGTCTTTTGATAAAGAAACAGCTATCTATCTCTGTGTTGGTGACTGGACAAGTGGTATCTGCTTTTTTCCATCTCCAGTCCAGCAGTAAAATCTTCTGTACTTTCTCAATCTTACTGGGAAATAATGTGTCTTGTGTGAGATTGTCCATTCTAATAGTGACAAGCTATATTCAAAGAGAAATGCAAGGGTAAGGCTATGTACAATAGATCATTGTGGTCCATCCTTCCCCGTGCACAGCAGGAGCTTTAGTCCACGCGGCTTCCCTTTCTTGTCCTCATAATTTGACATCTTAGTTATTGGTTCTATGTCCGCTATGTCCTTCGCCGGTGGCCAACTTGTTCTTGTATAATAGTAGAAGGGTAGCCCAATGTACTAAAGCGCCTTCTATGTGCAGGATTTGGAAAAGGGCATAGCGGGTAGGGTTCTAGAAAAGACCAAACTACAAGGATTTATTGAACACAATCTTATCCTGCATTTCTACTGTAGATTATCCTCTAATTAAATTTACTAACGAACTTTTTAAAGGGACGTGCAACAACTCAAAAACTTTAATTATTTTGGACTAGAGAGTACCACCTAATTCCTCAAGTATCGATTTATATTAGCCGCCTGGGAGTCACATTCTACTAATGCAATTTGCATATTTATAAAATTCCCACCAAAAAAAGAGAAACTTTTGGCCAGAACTGCCCATCAATGGAATTTTTTGGCCAGAACTGCCCATTTTGAGCAAAAGTCAATTTTTAACACGATTAATGTCAAGCCATTTGACTATCATTATAGCCCTTCCCTAGCCACAATCCCCCTCCCCCCAAAGGATGAATGTTGATAAGGAGCGTCTCATTCTTTGGTTCAAATTAATCGAGCTTTAAAATAGACACCGTATTTAGAATGGGTAGCTCCCTCGCACACACAAAAAGAGAATCTTGGCGATGAAAAATTTTCTACTAGTTATTCTGATGCGACTAAGACATGCTAACTAGTAGCACATCGATTATAACATGTAAATAATTTACCTTTCAAAATCTTTGGAAAAATAGAATTTGAAACTTGATTTATTAGTATTTAAATGCTTCGAATATGAAGTAGAAGGTTTTGGGTTCTGAAACTTAAAACATGAAAAAATGTAATACAAACAATAGGTTATGAACCCACTATCTGGTTCTCCAAATTGCACGCTTACCACTAAGCCACATGGTTCAGTTAATATGGGTCCACAAGGATAGTTTATATACCTATCTTCCTGAATTAGTAATACAAATACAAGGTCTCGCAAAAGCTCCACCCCAATATGAAGAATCTTGAAGAATGTAGTTTGAGAATATGCATTTTTCTTAAATTACTTGAATTCAAGTTCTAAATATGAAGAGTTTTACTTCATATAATTAGTGCACTTTTTTGAGGCGAATGCGATTAACCTGATTAGTAAATTTTGTATACAAATACTCAAAATAAAGAAAGAGAAGAAGTTTATATGGTTGTTAGACCTACCATTGACCTAATTATTTCATCAATGAATTGGCTTTCCATCTCATAGAATAGAAGACCAAAAAAGAAAACAAAAAAACAAAATAATACCATGTGAAACAAAAACAAACAGATACCAAAAGACAAAGTAGAGATTTCAATTTTGATTGACATCATTTACAACTAACAACTAAACCACTTTCATTTAATAAAGGTGATAGTGTTGATTTCTTTAATCCATTGTTTTGTTCATTTCTTTTGTTTGGGTTTATAACTTTGGATATTTCATGCATCCTCCCACTCAAGATGAATAATGTTATCACTTATTCTTCAACGTGATCCGAATCCTGAAAGTGATCAACCGTTAGAGCAAACCTCGCTTGTCAATAATTAATGCATCCTAGTTTTTTCTAAAAACGTTTTGAATTTTCAAAAACCTTTTATGATATAATGCTTATATTTTCAAAAACTATATCAATGTTAGAGGAAATGCTTACTTAGCAATTCTTTAAGGCAAGACTTCTGACAAATTTGTCTTTCAACCCAATTAGAAGGCAAGTAAACTACCATTTTTTTTCCCAAGTGGATGCTTTCTTAAACTTTCAAGTCCCTTACAATAGAAGTCCTCTCATGCATCCTATAATTTGGGCAAAAACAATGGCATATTATAGGATGTTGACTTTGCTTTTTGAAGTCTTAAAGTTTTGGACTCCCATGAACCCCACTTCCTATTTCCACAAATCTCCAAATTTTTTCTTTGTTCAAAAAGAGATTGTTCATTAATGGAAATGCAAAAGTAAGAAAATAAAAAAATAAAAAGTTGGTTAATGGTGGAGAATTAACAACAGTCACAGGTATATTTAACCTTAAATTAATTAAAATTTGCAATTCTGCTTTATTTGCTTGTGAATAGTCACAAATTTACCATAGTTCTTAACTTTTCCACCACTTAATCACTTATATGTTATGCTAAACTTGTATTGTTACTTCATATTTGACGTAATATAGTTCAAATAAATTTACCAATAACTGAGAGACGAAAAGTGCTATTATCCCTAAGAAAAAGGAACAGGAAATATCTTTTTCCTTTGCCCCACTTTCTCCATCATTTTCCCTCTCATTTTTCTATTATCTTTCCTACATTCCAAACATGGGACAAAAGTGTTGAAAATTAGAATAAAAGGCTCTCTCATTTGCACCTACTAAAAACACAGAACAAGTAAGATAACAAGAGAGGCTCATGGCTTCTTCAGTCTCTATGAATATTCTTTTTTCATTCATAGTCCTATTTTCAGCTTCATGTGTTGTTTCATATACAATTCAAGACCAATTCTATCAGTGTATTACTCTCCATTCAGACCGTTCGATCCCTTTCTCCACAGCTTTCTTCACTCCTACTTCCAATGCTACTTCATTCAACTCTGTACTTAAATCCACTGCCAAAAATCTAAGATGTTTGGCACCTTCTGAACAAAAACCTCTACTTATTTTCACTGCTTTGATCGAATCTCATGTCCAAGCAGCTGTCATTTGCGCGAAAGAGCTAAAGATTCAGCTCAGAGTGAGGAGTGGAGGCCATGATTATGAAGGCATATCTTATACATCAGGAATGAGGAGATCAGTGCCCTTTATCTTGCTTGACTTTGCTAAACTTCGCGCTATCAAAGTGGACATTGAGGACAACAGCGCTTGGGTTCAAGCTGGTGCGACGATTGGTGAAGTGTTCTATAGGATTTCAGAGAAAAGCAAGACACATGGTTACCCTGCTGGTCTATGCACCAGCTTAGGAATTGGTGGTCATATCACTGGAGGAGCTTACGGTCCTATGATGAGGAAGTATGGTCTTGGAGCTGACAATGTTGTCGATGCTCGGATTGTTGATGCAAGTGGCAGAGTTCTTGATAGGGCCTTAATGGGAGAAGACTTGTTTTGGGCAATCAGAGGGGGTGGAGGAGGCAGTTTTGGCATAATTTTGGCTTGGAAACTTAGACTTGTTCCTGTTCCATCAACTGTGACAGTTTTCACAGTTCCAAAAGCACTTGAAACGGGTGCAACAAAAGTTCTAAACAAATGGCAACATGCTGCACACAAGATTGATGAAGATCTCTTCATCAGGATTCTCATAACTCCAGCCAATTCAACGAATGGGAAGAAAACAGTGGTAACAGCTTACCAAGCCTTGTTTCTTGGAAGAACTGATAGGCTTCTTGATGTGATGAATCATAGCTTTCCTGAATTGGGATTGGCACGAAAGGATTGTGTCGAAATGAGCTGGATTGAATCAGTCAATTACATCGCTGGTTATCCAAGTAATATTAAACCTGAGTTCCTACTTGAAGGAAGGCCATTACTCCCTCCAGTGTACTTCAAGGCTAAATCGGATTTTCTCCGAGTGCCAGTTCCAGTAACTGGACTTGAAGGGATGTGGAAGAAGTTTTTACAAGAAGATTCACCAATGATGATATGGAATCCCTATGGAGGAATGATGGGGAAGATATCAGAATCTTCAATTCCATTCCCACACAGAAAAGGGGTCATCGGCAAGATACAGTATTTAACAGCATGGACAGATGCAGACAAGAAATCTGCAGATAAACATATCAACTGGATCAGAGGGCTTTATGAGTATATGGAACCTTTTGTATCCAAGTACCCTAGAGAAGCTTATGTGAATTATAGAGATCTTGATTTGGGGATGAACAAAAATGCAAACTCGAATTTCTTGGAAGCTAGTGTTTGGGGGAAAAAGTATTTCAAGAACAATTATGATAGGCTTGTGCTTGTGAAGTCTAAGGTTGATCCTGATAACTTCTTTTGGCATGAACAAAGTCTCCCAATCCTTCCCTTCAAAGTTGGTCAAGATGGGAAAAGTTTGATTCACTGAAGAACTACTTTTAGTCTGATGGTATATTGTAATAAGTTAAGTTTTGCTTTTCATTTGGTTTCATGACCTGCAATGTATTGTAGCAGAAGTTTGAAATTATATTTTAATGGGTCCTAGTTGACCATGATTTTCATTATATATGTGTTGTTGGTCGATTTAAATGTAAAATGAATTTGAGGAACAACAATAGCAACAACAAACCCAGTATAGTCCCACAAGTGAGGTCCGGGGAGGGTGGAGTGTACGCAGACGTTACTCTATCTTTGTGGGGTAGAAAAGTTGTTTCCAATGAACTTGAGGAACTAACTACATACAATAAAACTACATGACGAAGGGCCATAAAACCCAAAGAGGATCCGCTCATTCTACACAGCATAAATGTTGATGTTCGGTGCTATAGAAAAAATAGTTGAGAAATACAGATTTGTGTAATGATACATACTATATTTTTAATTCTAAAGCGAATTTATACAAGGATCACATATAAAAGTTGTCCACAAATGTGCACATTCTTCATCAAATTCTTCGAAGAGACGCCAACCTCTTCTCAAGTTCCTCAACATCGGCAGCCTGTCAGAACTGCATTCACATATATAGGCGAATTGTCGCAAACTTCATGTTCCTAGAAGAACTAGGAAGGACCTCCTTAGGAGTCATTTCATATTAATTTCATGGCTAAAAGAATACATACTACTAGGGTGGAGAAATTCCAGATTGACTCAGTACATGCATATAAAATATCGCAGTCAGCATTTAGCAGAAATCAGTATAAAACTACTGTATCAGAAGCGTAAAACCAGAGAACAGAAATGAAGTATCCTTGAGAATTGACTCTTGACAGTTTGATATGGAAACACATGTAGACACACAAAAATCCAACTAATCCAAGTATGACGATGCATGATATAAAACAGTTCCCACATACCTAGGTGGCACAACGTTTTCGACTTTGTTCGATGCAACCCGACCTTTTGAAGCTGCAGACAACTGCCAAAAATAAAACATCAATAATAATAAACCAGCTTTTAAACAAAACTAAAGCTAATGAAATCAACTGATCATACGCTCAACTATTCTTAATCCAGAACCTACCTGTGATGCAATGCCCACACCAATCTCGTCCAACACCTAAAAATGAAAACCCAAATTAGAATAGATGAGCAGGACAGTACAATTAGGAAACAGACTAGCTATGTGATGAATAAGGAATAACTGAGCCTCGTTTGTAAGCTCCTCAGTTTCTTCTTCAGCTTCATCTTTATCCAAAGTCTCATCAATGGTCTCTGATATCATCTCCATCTGCAATAATCCAGATATTTTAGTATGTTTACGCTGAACCTCAAGAGTTTGTCTTAGTTTCATTCAAGACGTTTCATTTGCCCAGAATCGTCGAGAACTCACAGCATGAAGTAAAAGTCAATAACGGGATAGGTTAATGTGCTTACTGTCATGTCCAACTGTGACGACAGCTTCCGGAATTCTCTGATCACTTTGACTTGTTTTGCAGGTGCCATTTGCTGAGAAATAAACATAAAGAGTAAACCAATTTAACAGATTTACACCTTAATAACGACTTTCGTAGCACGGACCTAAATGCTAGCACAACACAAACAAATATTTTAAATTTCAGAAGTTGTGATGATTTGAAAGAAAAAGGGGAAAGAAAGTCCAAAAACATAATCGGTACCTTGTTCATGGCAGTCATCGCTTTAGTTGCACCTTTCATTCCAGTAGACATAGAGGTGCTAGCATATAGTGCCTACAAAAGAGAAAGGAAGCCATGTAAGGATTCGCTACCATTTCAATTGCTTAATCATAAGAAATAATAATCTGAAAAAAAATACTAACCTGTGTATGAGTTTCTATACCCCTAACCTGAGCACGACAACCTTGCAAATTTACAATTTGTTGCTGCAGGTGCACAAGTTCATGCGCTAGAATTTTTGTGGTGGCCTGACAAGTCAAGGTGTGAGCAAGATTTACTTGGGGGGAAAAAGAAATGGCTAATGTGCAGATAAGCAGGGATGAATAAGTTCTCTCCCCAACCCGTTTTAGAACAATGCATTTCGTTCCACAGTGGTTGAGCACGCTACATAAAAAGAACTACCTTTGATCACATAGTATAATGTCCATTTACCACCAAAGCTACAACTAATTGAGTTCTTAACAAATAAATAAGCCTCAAAATTTGTTTAGTCGTGATTCAAACTCGAGTATTATCAAGCTCAAGTTGAGTTATAACCCTTTTTATCGGTATTGAGTTAAATTTAAAACATATAACTCCAATAAATTGCGGGCTTGGATAGGAAAAAGGAGATTCTTGGATAGAAAACTAGCTAACATGGCTCACACCCTGATACAAGGTTTTATGTGTATACATAAATGCAATAAGTACATGCAGACAAATTCTCTGGAATCCGGATTATTGCTGGTGTGAGAATGAACATTAAGGATTTGAAATTAGAGTAAAGCATCTAGTATCCTCCTGAACTATGACCAAATTCGTTACGACACAGTCCAAATTTATAGGGTTCTATTACCTCCCTAAACTCAATTTTAGTATATTTTTGTCACCCTTTTTAGCTGATGTGACACCTTTTTAACTGACGTGACACCTTTGACGTGGACCTCATTTTTATGTAATAAAGGTGTTATGTCATCACAAAAGGGTGACGAAAATACGCTAACATTGAGTTCAGGACCCATGTGAAGTTAGAGTGTGTCGTAGCAACTTTGGCCATAGTTCGAGGGGGTACTGGATACTTATCTCTTGAAATTAGTTGGGTTCAAGCTCGAACTCTGGCTCAAGCTCTAATTCAATTCGAACATTTGACAAGTATATTCCATTCAAGCTACCTAGTTACCAGGGCAAATCAATGTGTTTCAAGTTTGAACATCATTTGAAGGATGATTTATGCAGTCGGGAAAGGCTGAGACTATGTACTATACAATAACATACGCAATATAGTCCCCCAAAGTGGGATCCGGGAAGGGTAGAGTGTATGCAGACTTTATCTCTTCCTCGGATTTCAAGACTATGAACCTTCTTCAAATTAGGATACTATTCAATAATTTTCTTTTTGGGAGTTACTATATTGTGCAGTAGATCACTGCATCATGGAAAACTCTCTGGGAATACAAACTAACTCTAATCTAGTTAGTGTTTAGTTATCTTAAATTGTTCAACAACAATGTCATAAGTAGAATTTATTGTTGTGAAATAGAATGAAAACACCTATAGAACTCAAGTGAAACTCGGAGAAAACTTCTCATTATACAAAAGAAGACTAACCATACAAAGTGATTAAGGGAAAATGAAAACTAACTGTTTGAATTCTCTAATTTCCTCCTTTATATACATGAGCTAATCCCACTAACCTGTACAACTGTCAACTACTAAAACATAACCAACTCATTAAAGGATCCTATTATTTATAACTAACTTTAACTACACTATTATGTAACTAATAACTAACAAATTACGTTATATCTCCTTTCTCATTACTCTCCCTCAAGCTGGCAGGTCTAAAGACATTTAGCATGCCAAGCTTGGAAATCAAATATTCATGTTGTGGTCTAAATAATCCTTTCGTCATGATGTCTGCTTGTTGTTCTTGCGTCTTTAAGTGTTGTGTCTTGATCAGCCCCTTTTGTATCTTCTCTTTGATAAAATGGCAATCTATCTCTATATGTTTTGTCCTCTCATGGTACACCGGGTTTGCTGTAATTTGCAATGCAGCTTTACTGTCAGAAAAAAGAGTCACAGGCAACTCTAACTCTTCCCCTAGTTCCTTGTACAAAGCAATAATCCATACTAGTTCTGAAATTGCAGAGGCCATGCTCCTATATTCTGATTCTGCTGAACTTCTAGAAATTGTTGTCTGCTTCTTTGACCTCCATGAATCTCCATGTTTAATCAAGAACCCTGTTACTAACCTTCTTGTATTCGGACATGCTGCCCAATCTGCATCACAAAATGCCACTAGCTTGTTCTCTTTTCTGCTACTCATCAGAATTCCCATAGCAGGTTCCCTTTTTATGTATCTTACAACTTTGAGTGCTGCTTCCATATGAGTTCTTTTGGGATTTTGTAGGAATTGACTTAATGTTTGAACTGCAAAGCCAATGTATGGTCTAGTCAAAGTCAAATACAACAATCTTCCAATCAATCTTTGATACGAACTCTTATCTGATAATTTTGTATCATCTTTAATTCCCATTGCTTGATTAACCTCTGCAGTGGTTAGTTTCAAATTGCAGTCTAATGGTGTCCAAGATGGTTTTGCTCCGGTTAGTCCCATTTCTTCTATCAATTCAAAACTGTATTTCCTTTGATTAATCAATATGCCTTTAGATGATCTGCTAAACTCTATTCCCAGGAAATATCTCAGTATTCCAAGATCCTTAATCTTGAATTTAGCATGTAGAGTTTGTTTGGTCTGTTCAATCAGCTTCAAATCATCACCAGCCACCAACATATCATCTAAATATACTAAAATTATCACCACAATTTTATATTGTCGTTTGATGAATAGGGAATGGTCCAAACTACTTTGCACAAAACCAAATTCTATCAATACATCAGTAAGTTTGACATTCTATTGTTTGCTGGCTTGTTTAAGCCCATATAAGGACTTTACTAGCCTGCATACCATGCCTGGATACTCCCCTGGCTAGTAAAACCCTCAGGCAAAGACATGTAGACTTCCTTATGCAGATCACCCTGAAGAAAAGCATTGTAGACATCCAACTGATGAATATGCAAATAAAAAGTTGCAGCAATAGAAAGAACACTCCTCACTGTCACCATCTTAACCACAGGAGAAAAAGTATCATGGTAATTAAGACCAGCTTTCTGATTATTCCCTTGGCAACTAATCTAGCCTTGTATCTTTCTACCTCCCCATTGGATTTAAACTTCACCTTGTAAACCCATTTGCATCCAATAAAAGTCTTATCAGGTGGAAGAGGAACTAAAATCTAGGTCTTATTTGCTTTAAGTGCTTGAATTTCTTCCTGCATAGCTGTGATCCATTTAGGATCTGAGCAAGCATCTTGGTACGATTGAGGTTCAGCAACACAAGAGAAAGCCACCAAGTAAGATTGATAATGAGAAGACAATCCATCATGACTTAAAGAGTGAGAAAGAGGATAGGAAAACAATTATGCAGCATGATTAGTAACAAAATCAGTCATCCAAGTTGGTTTCTTCTTGCACCTGGTGGAGTGCCGAGAAGGAAAAAGCTGAGCAATAGGTGGTACTACTAGAATGACTGCATCAACAGGAGCAGCAGAAGACTCAACAATGGGGTCAGGAGCAGCCTCCCCGGGTAGTAAAGGGGATGGATCAGCAACAAGTACAGGGATATCAGGAATGACATTCTCAAAAAAATCAATAGAGACATCAATAAAAGGTGGTGCAGTAGGGGTAGAAGAATGGAATGGAAAAGTATCTTCTCTAAATGACACATCTCTTGAGATAAAGAAAGTACTTGTGAGCATATTATAAAGCACATAACCTTTTGTGACCTCTGAATATCCCATGTGAACTGAGGGAATAGCTCTGGCCTCAAATTTGTCACCAACGGGCAAACATTTAGCATAACATAAACACCCTAGTGTTCTCAAGTGGTTTATGGTACCCTTGCAGCCATGAAAGACCTCAAAAAGATTCTTCCCTTGTAAAGTTGAGGAAGGTAACCTGTTGAGCATGTAAACAACACCAAGAATACAGTGACCCCAGAATTTCAAAGGAATAGAACCTTGAAATCTAATAGCCCGAGCCAGCTCCAAGATGGACCTGTGTTTTCTTTTTACAACCCCATTCTGCTGAGGGGTGTAAACACATGATCATTGATGGATGATTCCATGATAATTAAACAAATCAATGCAAGCAGAATTAATAAATTCTGTACCATTATCTGACCGCAGTATTTTGATTATTTTCTCAAATTGTGTTTGGACCAGCTGTATAAAATACTTTAATACTATGATAACATCACTTTTTAGTTTTAGTAGGTAAACCAAAGTCATGAGAGAATAGTCATCTACAATAGTCAAAAACAATCTATTTCCATCAAAACAATTTATACATCCAAGTGCAGTAATTCAAAAATGGAAGATGTTTTTGATGTACTGTTAGTGAAAGATAATCTAGTATGTCGAGCAAGTGGACATACTTCACATTTGTCTAGAACTTGCTTGCATTCAGCATGACTAAGACTAAGTAATTTTTCCATTGCTCCAACATATGCATGACCCATCCTTCTATGCCAAAGCAGGATGTCCAACTTATTCCTTCTTGCTATCAGTCCTCTAGGAACTTGTTTATTCTTGTTATCAGATCCATTATGGTGCAACAGGTAAAGTCCCTCAACTTACTCACCAATCTCCAGTACCTTTCCACTTGAGAGGTCCTGGAATATACAGAAGTTAGGGAAAAACTTGACTAAGCAATTCAACTCTTTAGTTGACCTGGATACTGATAAGTGATTATACTTAAAGTCTGGTATGTATAGCATATTTTTAATGGACTCTCCATCCATAATTCACAATGACAAACATGTGAAATATCTACAGTCTTTCCATTAGGTAAGTGAACCTTTCTACTACGGACAACACTAGGTTCCATTTCAGCACTTAACAACTCTTTGTTGGAAATCATATGATTTGTTGCACCTATATCTACTATCCATTCCACTTTATTATCATTCAAACAAGAAGTAGATATAATACCTGTAATCTGAGCATCAACCACATATGAGACAAGCATATTACCTCCCATGTTTGCTGAGTCGGAGTGTTCAGTTAAGAGAGCTGAACTATCAACTGCATTGTCTTTGTCAATGACCTTCTTAAACTGAGAATAATGATGAGGATTATCCATGTGTTGCACCATATCACCATATTGCTATTGTAAGTAGTTGTGACTTCTAGAAATCTTATTGGATTCTCCACCAAAATATTGTGCACTTCTCCGATTTTTATAGCACTCTGCATTCCTGTGAAGATTATGTCCTGAGTTATTGTAATTGTCCACACATGTAGATGCTTTGTATTGACCCCTTCTATGAGCAATTCTCACATTGGGTGAATTTTCTTTACTCCCACCTTCTCTCATATATGAACCATTGTTATTCCCAGAAGTCCTTTTGAATTTTAAATCCGAAGGATAGCTATGCAACCGATAGTAGTCATCTGCAACATGTCTCATCAATTTGCAGTATTCACATTTTGTACTCTGATTAGGGTTCCAATTTTGCCGAAACTTATTGTTAGGAGGATGTTTAGCATTCATGTAGGCAGCTATATCCAGATTTGTAGTTGTGGTTGTAGAATTAGTTAACATTTTTTGGCTCTCCCTTTCGATCATCATGGAGTATGCCTGATTAACCTAAGGAAGGGGAATGAGCATAAGAATTTGAGCGTGTGATTGTTCATATGTTTCATTGAGACCTATTAAGAATTGCAGAAGCTTTTGCCTCATCATGAATTCACCAAATTCCCTTGATTTTGCACAATCACATCCCGAAAAAGGAGCTAAATAATCGAATTCTGCCCAATGCAAATGTAGCTTAGTAAAGTATTCTGCAATACTGCTGGTACCTTGTGTCGTGGTTGCAATTTCTTTATGAAATTGGAAAATGCGCGAACCATCAGCTTTATCAAATCGCTTCTTGAGATCGTTCCAAACAGCACATACATCAGAAGAATAGACAATTGGTAACGCCCCAAAATCCCATTCCGAGATGTCACACGGTGCTTAAGGCTACAAGTAGCCCTAAGTTAACCCTTTGAGCCTGTTACTACTTCTAATACTTGCTTCAGGATAAATAAGCTAAACAATGATACTTTATTGTATCAACTATAATCCGAAATAATTGAAAATAATGTCTGAATAGCAAAAATACTAATAATCTAGAACACAACTTCAACTGACAGTCTAGTCTGACAAAGCCTCTACTACTCAAACTGGAGAGCCATTGGGACAGACCCCCAACTGACTCACTACGACCTGAAAGTAAAACTCAAAACACTGTGAAAACGAAAAAGTTGCAAATATAGATCCTCGAACCATGAGGACTCGCCAACTGTGGGCTGTTTTCTTGATCTCTGCAACTAACTTCTTCTCCAACAAGCTGAAAAATAAGAATTACATAAGTTAACAAGTACGTATATAACAACACATAAGAAAAAGATTTGAGTATTGTAAGAACATTTTCTATGAACATTTGCTTCATATGTCTATGAACCTTTTCCTGTTAACCTTATCTCCATTTGTAAAGATCAATCTCCTGTTTTTTTGTGTCCCCCCCCCCCCCCCTTCCCCCCAAATTGAAGGAATGGGGAGGAGGATTACAACATGGGAAATTTAACACTCACCAACAAGGAGCTGAAGTTCAGGCAACCAACCAACTGAGCTACTAAGATGTACACACAAAGAAATGTACTAAAACTGCTTACTTATTAACATATTCCCAATGCATAACATCGAATATAACATTTGTCTTCTCATTTACAAAAATAAGCTGATAATGATTTAAATAAAAAATAAGAATGACATCCAACTAGTACACATTCACCACAAGAGTAATTTTTTTTTCGTGAAAATCGTTTTCCTCCCTCACGTTTACTATATAAATCAAACTCCGTCCTCTACTTTGAATAATAAGCATTCTCCCCTTTTTATCTCGACAATGTCTATTTTAACTTTGACATTAGCAATATCTTCTTATAGTATACATTATTTATTTTAGTCAAGTATTTATATATTTTTATTTAAATTTTTTAGTTTAACCTTTTTAATGAACTTGTCACAAAAACTAATGTTGTTTTTTATGATTGTGATTTTATTGAGATAACGCAAAAGTATTTTTCGTCTCTCCCAAAGGCCAAAAGGAGTATAAAAATATTTTGATACTTGACAGCCAAATCAGCAAAAATGTGTTTAGGTGGTAATAGACCCCCCTTAATGTTTAAGTGTATCATAGCAAGATATAGTTTAGGGTTACCTTGTACCTTATCTCTTATTATACATGCATTAAGTATGTGTGTGTAATACACACACATGGGTTTCGATATACTCTATCTGTTCTTTTTCTTGTCACTTTTCATTTTTCCAGGTCAACCTGCATAAATTTTGACAAATATTTTAAGATATATTTTTTCATTTTATTAACATGAAAGAAGGATTGCAACTTATAGCATTTTTAATATATTTTCTAATCATCTAAATTTTAAATTTAAATATTAAGTTATAAATCTTAAAATATTAATATAAGTTCATGCAGGTTGACCTCAAAAAGCAAAATAGTGACAAGTAAAAGTGAATAAAGGGAGTATATATTTATAATACTAGTTTAGATGTACACGCTTTGCTCGTGGACCTCACTTTATGAGTTCAAACATTACACTAAATAGAATATTTGTTTAAATAATAAAGATGAATATAATAATTAAATTTAATATCTTCAATTTGCCATACATGAAAGCCACTAATTGTAATCCCATGTATATGTTTAGCATTGGCTTTGTCCTCCCGTTGGAAGCTCTCTTTTCCTCTGGAGTAAATAATAATCCTCGAGACATCCCTCCCTCTTGTATCTTTTAGTTTTCCTCTATTTTTTTCTTTTTGCGTTTGAACATTATTGTTATTATAGTATTACACATATGTATTGTTCTTTCTGGACATGAAACACCACTTCACACGATAAATGTATCCCATCGATCATATGATCATCAAGGAGAAAATAGAACTGGTCAACATATGATGAACATCCAAAGATTTATATTTGGACTGAAGGGAAGGGTTAGATATTATCATGATTCATAGGCTTAGTCAGAAGGAACAATCCAATGAAGTTTATGGATTTACCTAGGTCAGTTTTATGGGCTATCAGGCATTCAACTTTCAACTTCTGTCGATCAAAAGTAAAGCCACCCATTTTTACAGAAAATTTTGACACAGAAACCACCAACAAAGGGGCGACAAAGTCCTCCTAATGCTTTCTCCGCCTTTACACAATTGCTTTTGTCATCCAGTAACCTCTATCTCATTTTGTCACAAGATTTTGACACATAAACCACCAGCAATACAACAATAAAGTTCTTCGATACTTTTTTTCGCCTATACACAATTCTTCTTTTTATCCAGTAACACCTCTATGCCAATATAATACCCGATACAAATGAAATGCTAAATTTCTCCTATATAATGTCAAGTGATTACTAAATATATTGTCCAGTATTACAACTTGGTACTTTGTTTATTGAGAACCTCACCCGAAGTCCCTTGGTTGGATAATCTACTATCACTTGAAACGATTGTAATACTGTTGTTGTTTACTTTTTTTTTTTTTTTTTTTTTTTATCTTATTGATCCATAATCTAGGTTGTTTGGACTTTTAAAAAATGTCAATATTCATATGATGGATGATCTAAAAGTAGTTTGATATGAATGCGACAATATTTTTGCAGAGTCTAGCAATATATAGCAACATTTTCTACTCGGAGATAACTTATGAAAAGTTCTTTGGATCTCTTGATTAAATCCCAAACATAACTTGTAGTAGTAACTTATGTGCCAAGGGATACAAATTCATAGTGACAAAAGTAGCAAAATCATTAAAGTATTTGGACAAAAGTTTGTTAAGGTTGTTGATCTCATCAACATGACCTATAAACACTTAGCTTTTCCAACTTTGGTTCTTTCATGGATGTTTGATGGACAAATAATAACTACTCCATGTAATGGACCGCTGATAAATAGTTTGACGCTTTATGTGAATTTCTTAATGAATAGCAGCAGCAACGGGGCGAAACCAACAGAAGATTGCTGCAGTCCATTGAGGAC
>NC_061112.1:114078270-114084468 GCF_002878395.1 Capsicum annuum | reverse complement strand
AAAATACACCTTCATTCATCCAAATAGTTCAAGAACTCTCTCTAGGGTTTCAAAATAAAAACCCAAATAGTTCAAGATTCAACCATGGGTTTTCAAAACAAATTGAAGATTTGGAATCTCCGCAACGTAGGCTTCAAGAAACACCTATCATATTCACATATAGAGGTATGTGGGGTTATCCTAAAATCTCATGGGTGTAGTTTTTATGAACATGCATGCTTTTAAATAGGGGTTTTCAATCAAATGCTAATAACTTGCTTTCAATATGATTTCTAAGTCATCTTTCTTTATGTCCTGGGAACTGTTTGCCTATATACTTCAATGGTTGAAACCATGCATGTATGGTTTGAGATTTTCCATGGAAGTTTGATAAATATGAATGATAAATTGCTTTCAAATTCCCATGATAATGTCTTGATACCCCATATCTTATTGTGATCAATAAAAGAGAGCATGAATTTGAAATAAATATTGTTCACCACTTGTAAATGATGAAACACCTTGGTTTTTACATGGTTATGCATATGTGGAATTGATATTGAGGACTTGTAAGTCAGGTATGATGATACCCTACAGAACATGATATGTGATTGAATTAGATGAAATTTGAATACATTGATTTTACATGAGAAAGGTGGATGCTCGAAGAAGGCATTTGAGAGTAAGGGCTCATCGCTGGATAACGTGTTTGCCGACATGGAGATTTGGTACCAGGCTAAGTGATCTTGTGTACTTGACTTTATGTCATTCCCAAATTGGTACTATAGGCAGAAGCCCGGGCTAAGTGATCTTGGGGACTACCATTGGGTCAAGACACCATGTTATGTAATCTTGTGTGTCTCTCCCTCACTTATACTCTAATCTCGGCGGCAGACGAGGTTAGACAGCTGGTGTAAATTATGTAGGGCATTCCACCTAGCTCAGTTGCATTTCATTGTTGTTGAGAAACTATTGCATTACACCCATGTGTTTTCAAATGATTTGATACAAAATTGCTTTATAATGGATCTCAACTATATTTTGTAAAAATATTATATTTTGTTTTGATATCTCTGCGTGCCAGTACTTTTGTGCTGACCTCTTCCCCTCTCCAACCTCTCAGGTTCAGAGGCCCAGTCTAGGGGTCAAGAGAATCAGTAGATCATTCAGACAGAGTTGCAGAGACAAGTGGTGAGCCTTCTATGTTTTGGAAGGTCTTATTTCCTATAGTCCTTTTATCTTATATTTAGTTTTGGGGTCTACTGGGGGCCTTGTCCCAGTTTATATACAGTTACTTGACTCAGTCATTTATTAGAAATTTTCGCTGACAATTGTTTAGAGGTTCATTGATGTTGGGGGAACCTTATCTCCCCGTTATTGTTTCTTTTCATATTTATGACCATGTTTTTGAATTGTTGTGTTTCTTCTACACTACTTTGATCATATGAATTAGGTGCATGATTACCAGACAGATAGGGGTGTTTCTAGCCTTCATGGTTCAAAATGCTCGTCATGGTTAGGCCCTGGTTTGGGTCATGACAAACTTGGTATCAAAGCATGATTCATGGTCCCAGGGTGTCTGCAAAATCACGTTGGGTAGAGTCTTGTTTGTGGTTGTGTAGCGCGCCACACTTATAAGCAGGAGGCTACAAGACGTTTAGGAATATTTCTTTTTCTTCATGTTTTAGTTCATGCTATAGAGTCAGAATGTTCCTCCTTCATACTCTAATTCATGCTATGGTGACATCCATACGAAAGTAAAATCATCCCAAATTCTTTCCTTACTCGGATATTCTCAGACCCGTCATATTACTGGGGTGATTCAAGTGTAGAAGTTTAGAGTCTAAATGGTATTGTCCCTTCAGATCGCGTCATATAAGAACTTTAAATTGTGCAAGGACTTGAGAAGAGTCTGTTATTGCTTCAGAGTGTATGGGTTCTAGTGTGAACCTTGATCTTGACGAAATCATGTTTTTCAGCCTTCTGTATTGAGTATATTTGGCCCTTTTCAGAAATTTATGTTGCAGATGTCATGCTTAAGGGAAAAGATATGTAGTAGGAGTGTTGGAATTGTATTTCCACCCAAATAGTAGTATAAGTTAAAGTGTCAATGTCATGACCTGTTGGTAGCTAGTAGCGTGTGTGGATTGTATCATAATCTGTGGGGGAAATATTTGACTCAGATTTTTATCTATACAAAGTAAGATGTGTATTCTCAGGTTATGGAATATTGTGTGACAAGTTTCTATCTCTAGAAAATATTTTATCATTGTGTTGGTGAAACTAAAAAGTCTAGTGAAGCCGTGTGGGGCTCTTTCGATTCACTAGCATAGTTGACTTGTCATTCATCCCATTTTTTTGTTCAAAATACAAAACTAAAGTCTAGTGAAGCCGTGTGAGGCCTGTTTCGATTCACTAGCAACTTGTTGTTCTTTCGTTGGTTTAATATATATATGGTTGAATCTGTTTGCATGAGATAGAGTTGGTAATGAAGTGATTTATCCTTGTGTGTTATTAGTAGAAGGTAGAGAATGAGTTGTTGGTCAGGGTGATTTGTTGGTTGCTTGAATGTGAAAATGACTATATTAGCGAGTAAGTTATGATTATAGACTCATGGTTGTTTGAGGAATTTGAAGGTAGTGTAAATGTACGCTTGGGTAAGTAATTGTGATGTGAGAAAGCAGTATAAGTATATACGATTGTACGGGGTTATAATATAAGGATAAGGTTGACCATGTCTATTATAAGGCTTTAACCCCCTTGACCCTCTTTTCATTGGTAGTTGTAAACTAGTGCTACTTGTGAGAAGGTATGTAGTAGATTTTTGAGATATTTGGGTAGAATGTCCCAATTTGATGGATTAGTTTATTTATATTATGTTGCATTCTTCATTGGGGGTAGATGATTGATACTAAACTATAGGCTTGAATTTAAATGGTGTGGTGGAAAATAGTGGCAAGAGTTTGATGATGTATGTTTTGTGGGATTAAATTAGTAGGCTTGAGGTGCTGAAATAGTACATGCTAATAGATTATGATAAGGAAAATTGTTAGGTCATGATCGATTATTGTGGTTATGAAGTTCTAGTGCACTAGTGTTTCGTGATGTTTATTTATAGTTTCCAAGTGAAAATTTTGTGTAAGGTTGGGTTGTAAATCATGCATAGCACTAGACATTAAGTTTGAACAGTTGAAGTTCATAGAGGTGGATGTAATGATTTCTTGATCAATGATGTTAGTTATATAAAAGTGATCTAATAGGCTTGAATGGTGTATGAAATGGCTTAAGTTTAAATTGATTCGTAATGAAGTATAATGTTGTAGGTATGGTGTAGAAGTATGCCAAGTTGATATGAGGTTGCGACATATTTTTCTAAGACTATTACATAATTTGTGTGGCTAGTGGTACCATTGAATTGTCAAGTGGAGAAAGACTAGTTAGATGGTATATGGTGGTCTAAATAGCCATGTTAAGTGTTAGAATCTAAGTTTGAGTTTTGAAGGTTGAACTGATATAAATAAATGTGCAAGCATTATACTATGACTATTAGTGGCTATGGAAAGATAGAGTGTATCCCAGAAGGTAGTCATTCGGGTTAAGTCTACGATAGCATGTATTGTCATTTTTTTTTCTTTTAGACCCTAGAGTGCAGTAAGCGTAGTTCAGTTAGAATCTTGCAAGGGATCTCCCAAACTCTAGATGATGACTTGAAGCTAAGGGGGAGATGATAGAACGAATAACCAAGTAAGGCTCTCAGATTCTAGTAGTGATGCAGTATGATTTAAAACATCAGAAAGTGAGGGTGAATCTCAACCCATTCCTACCTCAGTATTCTTTTTGTTATCCGGATGCTTACTCATGCCTTACGATTCAGTTCCGTGATAATAGTTCATGATTTCGGTATATGATAGAGAGTCACGTACTCTTCCAGTTCCAAGATAATGATTTCTAGTTCATTCAAGTAGTCGGAATCACATTCCTTATGTTATGAACTCTAGTTGAGGTCATGAAACTCATGATGCATGTACTCACTCTTTATAGTGTGCTCAGTCCCGTATAAAGATCTTTTCACGCTTGAGGGTCTTATGTTTTAACCTTTTAGTGACCCTTCCTATGCAATGATAGTGGTGATGATGTAAATGTTCTTGTTGATGGAAGATCATAGTATTCTTGTTTAGATAAGGCCATAAGTATGAAGTAAGATTTCGGGCCAAGTCTTTGATACATGTGATAGTTAGTGGAAAAGTTTGTGTGTGTATGTCTTAGGGTAGCGCGTGGGAGTTATATTGACAATAGTTTAGAAACTATGTGAAATATGTATTTATGTGTGGTTGCCTTGAAGTTAACATGTGGTTATAAATTAGGCTTGAATGACATTTTGGGATTGTAGTAGAAGGTCGCAATATGCCTTAGCGACTTCATATTAAGAGTTCAGAGTAGTCATTGAAGTGGTAAGGCATGTTATACTTAGGATGTGATCTTTAAAGGAGATATAGAAGGTGGCATCATATGGTTTAGAATAACAGCGTGGTCTGGCATGTTGTATTTTTTATGTGACTTAGAGTTAGGCTTGATCACATCGAAGGGATTAAGTTATTTTCGACATTAGTAGAAAGATTTTTCAATACTCGTATGAGAGTTTTAAGCTGAGTTGAATGAATATGATATTTATAGGGAATAGTATAGTTAAGGGATATTCGGGAAGTGCTCTAAGCCTGAAAGTAAGAAGTTGTATTATCAAAGGTCTGAAAATTCTATCCTAATTTAGGAGTTATATGTCTATATTCCAGACTGCAGAGTAGTGTCAATGTTGTGATTTCCTCAGTTGGATGTCTTGTGTAATCCGTACCCAAGATGCATGGCTCCCTATTACTGCTAGAGCTTCCTTAGAGAGAGTGTTGAAAAGAATACTCCAGTTAAGTATGAGGGTGTAGTATAATTCAGTCTGTATGGCAATAAGTTAGTTTAGCAGTCAGATTCGCATGACTTGTTTTCTCGTCTTTGCACTTATTCATGCTACTCGAAATCTCAGACATGCTACTATTCCAAGATAGAGTATACCTGTAGTTACGAGTATAGCCCAGTTCATGCATTATGCATTAAATTCAGATTCCAAATATTCAGTTATAATTCAATTCGTAGGTGCCCCGTGCATCGCCTCAGTTTTCCAAGTATCTTAGTGAATTGAACATTCATAAAGGGACATAAGGTCCCAAGGGGGAGATAGCCCATTCAGCTGCATGCATAGATTCTTATTACAAGCTCCGCACCAGTTGTCATTGTGTATTCATTCATACGTTCATACGCCAGTTCAGTCAGATATGCATGTATTAAAAAAGCATGTTCACTAGAAAAAGTTCAGGTTATCAGTGTATTTAGTCCTGCGTTCATGAGAACAACTCAGTAACAAATCCATGCATCAGGTATGCATGTTCATTATGAGAATTTAGCTTATGAGTAGCTTCAGTCGTGTATTCCATGCATCAGATATGCATGTCCGGTATAAGAATTCAGAACATCAGTAGTTCCAGCCATATGGTCATGTTTCAGATCAGTGTATTCTTTATTAGAGGACATGTCGTGTCTGCATTATTCCATACCTCTAAGCTTCAATATGTTCTTACCCATCATTCGAGGATGAATGATCCCAAGGGGGGAGATAATGTAACACCCCACATTTTGGGCTAGAATAAAAATCATGATTTTGATGTATTGATAATCCCGAAACCATAAATCCTATGCCAATATGGCATGTTAATTAATTGCATAGTATGTGAATCCATTCAAGCTTGAATTTAGACCATAGAGGTCCTTCAACGCAAGGACGAGTTGAAACTATTTCGATCTATTAATTTTTAGTGGACGTTGTAATTTATGTCAGCTTCCATCGACCATAACTCTCTATATATGTCAAATTAGAGAGCCTACTATGTATCAAATGATAGGTCTTCGAGTTAGCTTTCCAACGATACCAATTTTGCTAAAATTCAACACCCGAGCAAGAAGTTATGGCCTTTCAAAGTAGTAGGTGGCGCCTATGTAAACATAGGCGATAGCATAGGCACCACCTATGTAAAGATTTCAGGTGACTTAATCACTCCATTTTGGGGAAAAATGGTCTTTTTCCACCCTTATTTAGACATAAACACGAAATTCAGTTCCCAAAGACCCTAAAATACACCTTCATTCATCCAAATAGTTCAAGAACTCTCTCTAGGG